>NC_064809.1:77673207-77881455 GCF_023721935.1 Panthera uncia
TTTGTGTCTGTATTTTATTTGGGGTCAAGGGCGCGGGGGGGGGGGGGGGGGCGGCCTCGCGGGGGGGGGGGCGCCTCACGCGTCTCCCCCCCCCCCCCCCCCCCCCCCCCCCCGCAGTGCCTAGGTAGGCCTGGAGTGAATACTGCCGGTCAGGCCATCTGAATGTGTCCTGTGTGGGCGTGACAGCCGTGAGACTCAGGGCACAGGAGCATAAGCATGGCTGAGGCATGGGACCTTTCAGTCCCACAGCAGGGACCCCTGTATCTGCTCTATGGGGCACCCGAGCACTAGACACGTGCGCCCCGGCTGCGAAGACATGTGCCCTCCTCCCGGAGAGCAGCGGCCCAGTCCAGGAGTTGACCGCATCAGTGCACGAGCAGTGAGGGGTGGTCTTCCTGAGTGGTATGTCCGTAGGGGGTGCCGGTCATGCCTTACCTTGACATGTGACTTGTATGTTCAAGCATGTGAATCCCCCCGGAGAAATGTTGGGTGGTGAGGGGGCGGGAGGTCTGAAAAAGATGGAGAATTTATGAGCTGCTTTTGTCGGGAGACAGTCGTAATGAAGAAAATTCAATTTTCTGCAGCTCGGAGAGTCAATATGTTAAATCTCGGAGAAGCCGTGGAGTGACAGCGGAATGGCAAAGTCAATGGGACGTGTGTGGGGGGAAAGCTGTCTATCTGTGTCTACAGTGAGGCTGCCTCCTCTTTGTACCCTTGAACTGCAGCTGGGGGACAGGATGGAGCCAGATACCTGAGTTCCTGGAACCACCCGTTTCTCCCTTCCTCCCTCACCCCAGCGGCCATCTTCTCTTGCCTCTTGGTTATAAGGAGAAAGGCTGCTCTCTCCCAGCCCAACCCTACAGTAGCAACACCTCAGGAAAGTCCTTCTCATGGTCTAACCACTGCTCCCTCTTGCTGCAGTGGCTAATTTCAGAAGGGCTGTTTACAGCCCAGAGTGATTGGTAGGCAAATCCTCTTTTCTTCCTAACTTTTCATTCCCACTCTCCCCTTAGCTCCTCTATGGCTGGCCTCCTGTTTCGCAGCAAGTTTCAACTTTTCCCTAACCAGTTTTCACCTCCTCCCTCTCAGCATCCCGGTCTGTGAGGCAGGAGTGTGGGGGCTGGGGTGGGGGGATGGGGAGAGGGAAGCTGGGGATTCCTCTGTGAGCCACAGTGTCACCAGGAGCGGTGATTAGCCGAGCTGCTGGCTGTGTAATTGGTGTGTGCCCGCGTCCCCGGGGGTCTGGTGTGTTAACAGCGGGTCCCTGCGGTGAGTAACGAGATGGTGCCTATGGCTGGTTGCACACGCTAATTAATTAGTTCTCCTCTGGTGTCGAGGAATGAGGAGGATCTGGGGGAGGTGGTGGTGGGGGTGTCTCAGAGCCCAAGAGCCGAGCTTTTCAGAGGCCAGAGGTCACTTAAGATTCTGCCAGAATGGGGGCGTTCAGGTTGGTGTGCAAGGTTAGCGGTCAGAGATCTGGGAGCCCTGACCGAAGAGAGGGTATGCGTGTGCCGCAGGGTACAGTGTGGCCTGGGGTCTTGGTGGTGGGTGTCCTGAGCTGGGCTGGGTGGAGGTGGATGGAGGGGAGGACACCCCGCTCAGCTTAGGGAGGACTCCAGGCTCAGGGCCTGTGTTAGAGCATATTCTCTCCAGGTGGCCCGGAGGGGAAGGGAAGAGAATGGGGAACAGACATTTCAGATGGATCCAGCCTTATTCCTGTCCCCTCTACCCTGGCTCACCTCGCTGAACCCAGCTTCTCCACCAGCCATGTCACGCTCACTGTGTGCACAGAGCTCCAAAGTGCTCTTTGGCCATTCTCACCTCAACAATCACGGCTTTCCTCAGACTCCTTCAGCCCCTGGGTCGATCTTGGAGCCCAGAAGCCTCCTCGGAAGCCTGGGACCCGGAAGGAACCTAGATATTCGGGACATACCTTGGAGAACGCGAACAAGTGGCGGGGGGAGGGGGGGAATGGGAGGGTTGCGGGAGGACCCCACGATTTCCCCGGACACTATGATGGCTTATAGCAGCAAGAAAGATTCAAGCGAGGGAAGAGAAAGAACTGCCCGTGAGCGAGCAGCCCGTGCTATTTTTCTGCAGCACAAATCCTGTGCCTCCTACACGGAGGGATCAGGATGAAAAGGCACCCACAGAGGGAGGGCCTCTCCCCTCGAGGGCCGGGATTCGGCAAGGTGGGGTGGGGGAAGGGGAGACAAAACAGAGGAAACAGGCCGAGCAGAAGATGAGACTGCGGCGGGGAATCTTTGGCTTCCATGTGGAGGCGCGAGTCCCGTTCCTGCACACGGTAATTGCTAAATTACCCGCCATCTGCTCGGCTCTCAGACATAAATTATCTGCGAGGAGCAAAGACGCAGAGGCTGCGCACTCTCCTTTCTCTCCCCCAAACCCGCGCTAGGAGCCGAGGGGGAGCCTTCCCTCCAGCCGGAGTGGAGGCGGCGGTGGTGGGACGACCCGATGGGCAACAGTCACTAGTAGCCTCTGTCCTCTCCTGGGAGGGGGTGGCTTTCGAGTGCCGGAGTAACCAGGCCCGCCGAGGTCCCACCGAGGCCCAGAGGCCGCCAGGGGTCCGGGACAGGGCGGAGCTGTGGGCTGGCCAGGCCCCGCCCCCGAGGCCACTGAGGAGGGGGCGGGGCTCGCCTCGGTGGGCGGGGCTTCCCCCAGGTGTGACTGACTGGCCTCGAAGGTTTCCCCCCCAGTCGCCCAGTTCCTCCGCGCACCCCCGCCCATCACTTTGCTGATGGGGAGAGGTCTCTTCAGCTCTCCTTAACACCCGTCCGGGTCTGCCGGAAGGAAGGGGGCAGGGAGGGCAGGCAGAGGGCATGAGGGGAGACAAGGGGGCAAACTTCCTTTCGTTCGGCTCTGAACCCCGCTCTTCCTTCCCGGATTCTGAAGGGGGGCGGGCAGAGGTGTGAAAGCAGATGTACAGATGACTTGAAATGGGGCAACGTGGTAGGATGCAGCAGGTTGGAGAGATGGAGACATGGGAAAGTGGAGCCCGCTGCGGGGTGGGGGTGGGGGGGGAGGTTGTCTGGGGAGATGAGCCAGGAGGGGAGGGAGGCAGCCCGGGTGGGGTGTCGGGTTGTCAAGGTGGGAGGGGACAGAGTGGGAGGTGGCAGCGGAGGGGGTCAGAGAGATGGGGGTGGTGGAGGAATCAGGATGGGACAATGACAGATGGAAACTCAGAGATGGTCAGGGTGGTGGGTTGTCTGGAACGAGGGCTGGAGGAGGATCTGAGCGAGAGAAGGGGAAGACAGACAGCAGTAACGAGGCAGGTCAGAGCCCGGGAGGAATGTAGGGGGTAAAGGCTGTGGCAGGGGAAGCAAGAGTGTTTGTGGGTGTGGTGGGTGTTTGTAAGACCTCCAGAGCCACTTCCCACCAGGTTGGGGCCTGACTCTGGAGGGGAGCCGAGGAGACCACCTGAGCCGCGGAGGCAGAGGTGCGACCCCTCCCCCAGCAGCCCAAGGCACCTGCAGGGTGTGCCCATGGGGGTGGGGGCAGGCTGGGCCGCTTCCCAGCTCTGAGCGCAGAAGCTAGTGGGGTTTCTTCCGAGCGATTGTTTAGTATTCATGGGGCGACGCAATCTCTCCCACATCTGCTTAGCACAGCAAGTCCTGTCATATAACTGTCTCCCGCACTGTCTGTCCATAAAGAATGTCTCGGAATTGGTGTAATTCAGAGAAATTAATGACGACTTTCCGCGGGACGGCTCCCTGGGGGATGATTAACACTTCATCGTCCATCTGATGCGCGGGGCCCAGCGCTCCATCGCGAACATTTGGGCCGTGGCCAGCCGCATTAAAGGTTATTACGGAAAACGCGACCTGCAAACGGGCGAGAGGCATGATGGACCAGGAGGGGCGGGGGCTGGGGTGGGGGCAGGGGAGTCGGATGGAGCCGGCCAAGTCGGAGATCAAGTTTCCCGAGGTGTGCGCACCTGGGGGGTCTGAGGCGGAAGGAGACTGGGTTTCCCTTTCAGCGACAGTGGGATTGGGAGGGTGTTGGGGAGGTACTCACCACAGGGGCTGGGAAAAGGGATGGGGTGGCTTTCCACGGGGACACATTGCTGATGGAAGCTTTCCCTGTCTTTTAGTCCCACGGAATTATTGGGTAAATTTTATTAACTCCACCTTACAGGTGATGAAACCGAGGTTCAGAGAGGTTGCATAAAGCGCCCACGGTAACACAGCTAATATATTAAGAGGCAAAGGCATGATATGAACTCAGTTCTTACTCTTTCCACCACACCAGGGGGCAGAAGGTCTTACTCTCTCAAGTGTCTGTCTCACCTTCAGGCCTGGGCGTGGGGGACTGGGCTCTGGATCCTTAGAAGAGAGAAACAGCATCATGTGTGTACATGTCCACAAGAGTGTTTGATGAGTGTATGAGTATGTGTAAGTTTGTGCGTGTATGCCTATCGGTAAATGTATGAGTCTGTGACTTTGGGTTGCATACATGCCAGCATGTTTGTGACCCATGGGCGTGTACATACATGTATTTCGAGAGTATGTGTCTGTGTCTATGTATGAGTGTGAACATCTGTGTGTATCTGCATGTGTGCAGGTGTGTGTGTGTGTGTGTGTGTGTGTGTGTGTGTGCTGTCCCAGGGAAGCCTGAAGATTCATAGCTGAAGATATCTTTGATTTGGTTTGTCCACATTTCTAGCAGGTTTTAGGCCATGGGAAGTGGGGTGAGGTGGGAGGCCAGAAGAGGAGGGCTGTCTGTGCTGGGGGTGTAGGGGATTGGGTAGCCTGAGCTATGGGTGTCTCTGCCCTGCCAGGCACAGGGGGACGGTGTCAGGGTCCTGGGCCTGAGGCTGGGTGGAAACTGAGTCCTGAGTCCTCAAGGCTTGCATCGGAAGTGCTTAGAGGCCCTGCTCTGACCAGAGAGGGCCATAACGAGGTGGTGCCAGGGTGAGAGAGTGCCCGGACCGTGGAGAGTGCAGGACTAACTGTAGGCTCCATCCATTCTGCCTTAGGTCAATAGTGCCCCCAGAAGTTTTTGTGTGTCACCTTCGGACTCTGGGATGACCTGAGTCACCGTGAAAACTTCTCTCTAGTCCGTGCTAGACAGGTCCCAAACCAGTTCTTGTCCCTCGGAGGCCTCTAGTAAGGCCATGTATGCATTCTTACTGAATTTCACACAAGCTTTCAGACCCCTTGTGCCGGGAAGTTCTTACTGAGTCTAACCTCAAGTCCTCTCGTCACACTTTGTGCCAAATAAGCCCAGGCTGAGTTTGTCAGGGGGGAACCCCAGCACCAAGCATGGAAGTGGTTTCTACTGGATAGGAAGGTGGGTCCAGAGTATAGGGACACTGAGAGGATGTGAGGCTAAAGCCTGGCGGGTCCCAGATGGGTCGGACCATTCCTAGGCAGGAGGGCATGATCAACAGGGCAGTTTCGGAGAAGGGAGCTCAGAGATCACCAGCTGCAGCACTCTTACTTTACAGACAGGAGCCAGAGGCCCTCAAGGTGGAATGCTCAGTGTCCACTGGTTCGTGACAGCTACCTTTGGGGCCCTGAGGCAGTCCCTCGACTCCTGGTCTAGGAGTCCCTCTTGTGCCCAGGTTGGAGGACCCTAGACTCTGTTCCTATTCCTTTGGCTTTATGGGAAAAAGGGAGGAGGACTTCAGCTAGACTGGGGTGCCGCCCCCTTCCTGTTGCTTAAGCCTAGAGTGACTCCTTTCCAGTCTTCCCAACTGGGTGGGCTTCAAGGCCTCCGGCCCACTGACACCTGTTCCTTCTCCTTCTTGCCCTCCCTGCACAGGCTCCTTGGATCTACTCTCTTAGCTCCAGCCAGGCAGCCATCCCAGTATTCAGCCCTCCTCACCTGGCTCCTAGCCTCAAGGTCTGTCCCCAGTCTGAGCCTCCTCTTTTCTCCTTTTCCCGCAGACCAGCCTCTCAGCCCTTTGCAAAATTGCCCCATATTCTCCTCCTCTGGCAAGTTTTCCTCGATTATTTCTCCTGCTTCTGGATCCCAAATCTTTTCTTTTTAGACCACTGCCAACGTACCTGTGGGCCTTTCCCTTTTCTCCTCTCTTCTCTTTCCTGGCTGTGTGCCTTGCCCCTGCTCCCTCCTCTGACCTTCCCTGCTCCCACAAACAGGGACCTGTGCCTCTCCTTGGGCAGGGCTGGGTTTTCTCCTCCTTCCCAGGACCCTTCTCCAGGCACCAGGAGGGTCAGAGCTGCAGTGGAGAATCGACTAAACCCTTCCCTCTTTTCTGTGTTCTGGGGGCAGCAGAGATAATGGTGTCCAACTGGGTCTCATCCTGAGGAGAGAGATAGCAGTGAGGATCCTCCCCTGTCTGTATCCTAGAGTTTTATTCTGGTTCAGGCCTCACCTCCAGCTCCTCAGCCTCCTCCTTTTCCTGGTTGCCTCTGATCCAGTTAACAGACTCCTGGAGACTCCTGCCCTGGAGCCCTGGGATGCAGAGCCTGGTGTGGGGAGCGGCACGCAGGCCCACTGTGATTTCTCAACTTGGGCTTCACATGGCACCTGAGCACCTGCTTCCTCACTGGGTCACCTCACACCTGTTTTCTGTCTTCTCTTCCATTCCCCCTTTCCTCCCTCCACTCCATCCACACCCAGCCCACCTATCCGCAAAGCCTGAATTCTTTCAGCAAGCTCTTCCTTCTCTGAGACCCTTGGGATTGGCACGCTGCTTGGGGAGGAGGGTGGGTGGGTGGAGGTCTGTTGGAGGAGAGGGTCCTGGCTCTGGAGAGGCTCCAGGCCTAGCTAGGGACCAATCGATGCATCGGCCGCCACCTTGTGACCATATTGTGAACTGCAGGGTTGGGGTCCTGCTGGAGAGGGGGATGCGGGTAGGGGTGTGCATTACAGGATAGCCGATCTCAGAATTCCTAATTGACATTGGAGTTTTACTCAGAGAGCCTTTCCATTCCTAATTGACAGGGGAGTAGAAACCTGGGAGGAAAGCCAAGTAGCAAGGACACATCTAGATGGAGAGGGATAATTGAAACTCTGTCCTCAAGTCTCAAACCTACAATTCAAATTCTCCCTCCCCTAAAAGGGAGACAGTCTGAAACTAAAGCAGGAGTTGATATCTGACCTGCAGAACTTCCCAATAAATCCCACATTGTCTTTTTTGTTGTTGTTTTGTTTTTTGAGAGGGGAGGAGCAGAGAATCTTTTTTTTTTTTATTTTTTTATTTTTTAATGTTTCTTTTTGAGAGAGACAGACAGAATGTGAGCGGGGGTGGGCAGAGAGAGGGAGACACAGAATCCGAAGCGGGCTCCAGGCTCCGAGCTGTCAGCACAGAGCCTGATGCGGGCCTCAAACCCACGAGCTGTGAGATCATGACCTGAGTTTGAAGTCAGACGCTCAACCGACTGAGCCACCCAGGCGTCCCAAGGGAGAGAGAATATTAAGCAGTCTTCAAGAGCTCAGCGCAGAGCCCCATGCAGGCATCAGTTTCATGACTGTGAGATCATGACCTGAGCCCAAATCAAGAGTCAGACACTTAACCAACAGAGCCACCTAGACACCCCCCCGCAAATGTATTTGGATGCCACTGCTTCTGACAATTGCCCAGCTCTTTCAAAGACCCCCCTCCCCCATTCTTAGTAAGTAGTCCCACCCTCTCCAACTTCACTGATATCTTCATGTTCAGCTCATTGGGCCTATTCAGAGAAGCTCAGGTTCCTTAGCCTTGCCTACTCTAGTCTGTGTGTGGTTATGGCCAAGATGCTAATCTGGGAAGTCCCTTCTCTGGTCTAACTGCAGTCCTTCCTGTAGCACTGGAAATGGAGAGAACCACCACATAGCTAGAAGCATGGCGGATGGGAAGACGGTCCAGAGAAAGGAACCTGAGGAAGGTTCCGAGGGAGGGTAGTTCTGCCTCAGTTTCTCCTACATCCTCCTCTCCCCTGCCCCCCTGGATCCTTGGAGATGAAAGAGGTGGGACAGAGTGGTTCACTTCACTGGAGAATCTCTGCTTGGGCTTCAGGATGCACAGGTGCTGGGGGAAAGGTGAGGCTCTGAGTTCCAAACATGGCCCTCGTTACTCTCTTCTGTACAGTGGGTATCATGGGGAGGGAAGATAGGGGGCAATGTTTGTCTTCATCAGCCTTACCTAGAGTCCCTTGGAAGCCTTTTTCTTTCCCGCCACCCAAATCCTAGTCCCTCAGAAGTCCTCACAGTGACACCTCCTCCTTCACCTCCCTACCCCCACTCCGGCACCAATTTTTGGTGGGCTCAGAGTCTCCAGATCCTCCCTGCCATTTCCCCTCTGTTTCCTCTGTCACTGCTTGGAGATCTTGGCCTGGAGCCCTCGCTCTGCGGGCTCGGGGTGGGGGCTGTGCCCTGGCGCCCTCCCTCTGAGGCGCCATTCCTCCCCTGCCTCATTTGCTGCCGCTGACCTTACTGAGTTAAATTAAAAAGCAATGTTCTGTGTGCGGCTCCAGCCCCGTGGAGCTTGACTCTGGGAAGACGAAGACAATTACCGGCCCCTCCGTCTCCCTCTCGTCTGGCTGCCTTATAATTTTTTCCTCTGCTGCCTGGTATGCAACATTTATGTTTTTAATAACACCAGAATGGTTTTGACCTTGGGAATTCATAGCAGAATGGGCACCGTGAGAGGCCCCAACGTGATTGGCGTTTATCTCAGTCCTTTGCAGGGAGGAGGCTCTGTCTGGTGTCTCTTCCGTTCTGGGGAAGGTGTGTGGGGACTGCGCCCAGAGGGTCTAGGGGGAAATTGCAAAAGCCAGAGTGGACAAGGAGGCACATGGGGGAGAGGGAAGGAAGAGGGGCGGGTTTTGTCTTTTCCCTATGGGATGAAAGTTGGGATAAGAGGCTTGCCCGCTTTTTTGGTCTTGTTTTATAAGGACGGAGTCCTGGTTTGGGGAATGGCATGGAGTTCATGTGTAGGGGGGGGAGGTGTAGCACATCTGTATGTACACATGCAACCCATCAGCTCACAATTGGACATGTGCATCCTCTACTGCACCCCCCCCCCCAAACTGGCTCCATTCTTCTGAATCAATGAATTTAATCCAGTCACTATCACCTTCGTCAACTCTTTAGCTGCAAGGAGAGTGGAAGAAGTAAGGGCTAGCCAGAAGACTGGAGGTAAAGAGAACAGGACAGAGCCTAAAGTTAAAGGAGAGCCAGCATAGCAAGAAGGATATGGAAGAGGAGTATAAGGGTCAGCAGAGGACAGGAGAGGTGAGGAGTAGTGAAGGGCCTGAGAGAGGGGATCCCTGAGAAGAGAGATTTGGGGACCCCGGGTGGCCCCTCGCCTCCATGAGTACAGCGCTGTGGCAGGAGGGACCAAGATGACAATGGGGAGGGTGCTTCCCTGTCTGCTATTTTGAGGAGTCTCTGCAAACACAGGGAAAAGTGCAACATAGGAATGAAGAGAAGTTCCTTTTGCAGTTCAGGATGTAGGAAGAGAGGGGCAGGGGCTGTGTGTGCTCTGAGGGGCAGAGGGGTGTGTGTGCCAAGGATGAGGGGGTGTGCTATAAGGTATTTACGGCATAGATCTCCGTGCTCTGTGGTTAACGGAGTTTATATACATATGCACCTGTTATGTATATAAACATACATCCCATGGGGAAGGCGTTAGCTTTGACATTGGTTTCTTATTTTTAATTCCCCCCCTTTTAACCTATTTATTTATTTATTTATTTTTGAGACAGAGAGGGAGCGTGAGTGGGAGAGGCACAGAGAGAGAGGGAGAGAGAATTCTAAGCAGGCTCTGTACTGACACTGCAGGACTTGAACTCATAAACTGTGAGATCATGACCTGAGCCCAGACCAAGAGCTGGACACTTAACTGACTCAGGCACCCAGGTGCCCCTTGACATCAGTGTTTAAACCAAGGGTTGTGAGCTGGCTTCCCACTAGGGCCTATAAAGTATGCTTGCCTTTTCTTTCTTTCTTTTCTTTTTTTTTTTAAAGTAGGCTTCACACTGATTGTGGAGCCCGATATGGGGCTTGAACTCATGACCCTGAGAGCAAGACCCTTAGATCAAGACCTGAACTGAGATGGGGAGGCAGACGCTTAACTGATTGAGTCAGCCAGGCACCCCCAGTATGCTTTCCTTTTAGGAGCAGTGGTCAGCACAAATGGGAAGACCCCTGAACAGGGAATCAAGAAAACTTAGGTTCCAGTTCTGGCTCTAGTTATCAGCTGGGATCCTGCGAAGCAACATCTCTCTGAGCTGGGAAGTCATCTGCTGTACAACCATAAAGGAAAGCCACTGTGCCAGCAGCCCCAGTGCTGGGGGACCATTAAAGGGAAGGGGGCTTGAGCGGGTGATGACACTTCAGGGGCCAAAGAGAATAAGGGATTCCAGTGCAAAGGGATGCAGAAGGGATTTCCTCAATCCCGAAGTTCATCGGTTCTTGCTGGAGCCAAAGACTCCCTCAGCTTGGGCAGTTCAGCCCTATCTCAGCACCCAGGGCCCAGCGCTGGCTCTGCAGGGAGAGCCGTTCTCTGCCGCCCTCTTGTGGCCGCGGAGCCCTTCGCAGGTCGCTGCTGAGAAGGTTCCTCTCAAGTCTGCAGGGCTGCGTCCCCCGCCCCCTGGTGGAAATTGCGTATATTACAAGAAGCGATCTTTGGTCGTCCAACCCCAACTTTTCCCCCCATCTCCCCTGGTTTCTGGAGGTACTCACGACCTCCTAAAGGCTGGAAAAGTCTCCCTGAGATTTAACCCTATTTTCCATTGCCTGAAGTTTTAAGTTCTGTTGGGGAGGTGCAGTGCAGACAAGGGGCTGAGGTCAAATAACTGAGCGGAGAGAGCAATTTCTCTTCCTCCTTGGGTTCTATCTACAACCCCAGCTTTCCAGGGTCGTCGGGAATTTTCAAAGAAAGATGGCAGGGGCCAGTGACATTCCCGGAGAAAATGGTTCTGGAGCAGACCAGGCATTATGCATTTAGGCTTCCGCGAATTTGCACCTGAGCTCAGTCCGTCAGCGTCAGCAGGGAGATGGATTGGCAGGAGCCAGGAGGCAAGAGACAGGGATGATGGAGGGAGATGGCGTATTTGACAGATGCTGACAGGACTCGTTATTTGCTAGCTTTGGAATCCCCTCCCACCCACCAGGCTGCCCTTGGCCCTCCCCTTCTAGTACTCCACACTCATTAGTGACTGCCTGTCTTTGGGGAGAAACCCAGTGGGCCAAGTTGCACTGGGGTGGGGGGTGGGGGAGAGCAGGAGGGAGGGACACCGGGTAAATGATGGAGGAGGAGTGGTTGGAATGAGTGAGATTTGAGCTGGGGTCTGGTGATCACTGGGGTGCTTGGAAGGAAACTGTCCTGGGGGCACTGAGTTGCTAGGGGTGAGGGTGTGTGTGTGTGGGGGGGGTTGGGGGTGGGAAGGGACATTTAAGGGAATTGGATTCCACTGATTGAGGCGCGAATTGTGGGAGAACTGGTGAAACACGAGCCAATGATTCTGTTGAGAGCTTCCTATTCACAAGGGAGGGTTATAGGTGCCATGAGGGGATAAAAGAGGGCACGCGTATTTCCTGTTCTCCTTCCTGTATTTGAGGGCCTGCCGTAGGCCCTCCCTGGACTTGTTGCTCTAGGCGTGCCTGAGGGGTGCAAGGAGCTGCTGGGCGGGTCTCCGCGTAGATGTAGGGGGCTCATCTCTGTCCTGCACACCCCCGCCCGCTCCGGCAAAGCACCTCCAGTCGGCCCCCTGCCTTTCCTCACTCCCTATCTCATGGAAGGTTCGACACGCGGAAATACCTGAAAGGGTGTGTGTGTATGTGTGTGTGGGACTTCGAGGGCCCTCCCAGAATTTCCAGTGGCTTTCAGGGGACGAACTGGGGAGGGGGAAGGGTAAACCTCAGGACCTGAGCGGCCGGCGTCGCAGGAAGGGAGGGGATCAGTATATGGAGTCGTGGAGAATGTTCGGTGAGGAGCAGAATGCTGCAGTCGGAGCCCGCGCTGCATCCTAATCAGCGTTGCGGAGGCTGCGCGGCGAGCCGTCAATCTTCCACACAAAGGGCCGCCCGCCGAGTCCTCTCCCAGGCCTCCGCGCCGGCTCGCCCCCCGTAACTGCCGGGCAGCGACGCTGCGAGGCGGGGAAGGGGGGAGACGGACACACAGACAGGGACGGAAAGGCCCAGTAAATGCCAACCGAGACCGATAGAGTGGGACTAAGAAGGCAGAGCCCGTCAGAGCATCCTGCAGTCAAAGAGACAGAGAGTGAACAGAGACAGAGAGACCGGGAGACAGACCCAGAGAGAGGAGAGAGGAAAGAGAGCAGAAAGACCCTAGACAGACAGACACAAGGAGACACCCAGAGGATAGAGATAGAGGCAGACACAGACTCAGAGACGTGAGTTGGACCCAGGCTCGGGGGTTCTGAAAGCCATGGGCCCAGAGCCTGAGACAGATGCATGGACACGAGGACAGGGCTGAGAAGATCCAGAGACAAGTGCACACAGAGAGGGAGGGAGAGGAGATAGAGAAGGGAAAGGAGGTGATGGGGGCCCGAGGCTGAGGCAGTGAGAAGGGGCAAGTAGAAATTTCGGAGAGTAGGAGGGAGACTCTGAGTCAGGGATTTCTGCTGGCCTCTTAGGACCTGGGACTCTGATGGGAGGAGAGGCGCGCGCGCGCGCGCGCGCGCGTGCGTGCGTGTGTGTGTGTGTGTGTGTGTGTGTGTGTGTGAGGAACACGGCAGTTCAGAACTCTATTCAGAACCAGAGTCCTCTGGTGCTGAAGGAGACCCCACATGCCTCCCTCTGCAGGACTGCTCTGAGCAGGGGAGGGAGAGGGGGGAGAACAGAGAAACAAGATGCCAGTTAGAGAAAGACTGAGATGGGAAAGAAGTGGCAGAGCCCCGACCGAGATCAGACGGAGAGAAACTGAGAGCAAAAAAGGGAGTAGAGAAATGGACAGAAGACAGAGAAAGACGGAGGTTGAGAAAGAGATAGGATGGAGGCAGATGTGGGTGAAGGACAGGGAGAGGGAGGGCGCCTCTCACTGCAGGAGGGAGAGAAGGGCATGGAGAGACACAGGGCTGTTGAGAAAGCAGAGTAAGGGAACAGGGCACAAGGAAGCAAGCAGGGCACCTATCTCCCCAGAGAGGTTGAGCTGGGATGAAACAACCCTATGGTGCGGTGGGGAGGGGATCAAAGAGTGTTTTTTTTTTTTTTTTAGGGCCACCTTCTTTCTCTTTTTTAAGTACAATGAACCTATTCCAATGCATGCCATCTTCTTCAAAGTAGCACTTTCCACTGCTGCTGCAGGTGCCTGGGTCATTCTGGGCATTCCTCCTTGGGGATCGCCTTTACAGCCTGCAGTACAGCTCTGAGCATCCTCACCAGAGGCCAATTTTTATCCTTTAGGGTGGATCTAATTTTTGAAAATTGCCACGTTTTCTCTGAGGCTGGAGAATAAGGGAAGGACCGAGCTGGGAAGATGTATTTCCAGTTAAAAACAAAGTGAATGTGCGAGGATACAGCAAAGGATGTGCCCTCTTCCATGGCTCTGGAAGGCCATTCGGAAGGAGAAGCTTGCAGGACGTGACAGGAGACATTCTGATTGGCTGCTGGAGCCCCAATTTAATTTTTCTGTCTGTTTGTTAAAACCAGGTAGTAGTTCTCCCACGAGCTTTTGAGGCCTGGTACTGGAAGAGTGAGGCCTGGCATTTGCCAGAAATTCTTGGTTAAATGTCCTGCCCTTGGGTAGCTTACAGTCCCCCTCCCTGCCAACTAGATGCAAAGTAACCTTGTGATACTCACTCAGCAGAGATCAACAAATGCAAAGGACTAAAATTCAGAATCAGAGCCAGTAAGTTCATCAGGAAAGGCTGCCTGGAGGAGGGGAGTTATGAGTGGGCTGTAGAAGGAGAACCCCAACGGGGCATAAGATGGAGTAGGAAATGAAGAAGAAAACCTTTCTGTGTTGCTTTTGAAGCAGGATGAGCAAACCATAAGCCAGGTGGGAGACAGCTTTGCTGGCTTGGGATAGTTTGATTGGGGAACCAACATAAAGGGGAATGGGGAGGGGCAGATCTTGATGGCCAGGTTGGGTGATCTGAATTTTCTAGGAGAGGAATTGGGCCCCATTGGAGAGTGCACTGACATGTGGTAGGTAGTGATGTGTGTGCACACGATTGTCCGGAGAAGTGTGTACTAAGTTCCCATGTCTTCCTGTGTGTGTGTGTGTGTGTGTGTGTGTGTTTGGGGTGTACATCCGGGTGGCTTTGTGCCAAGTGGCTTTGTGCCCCAGGCTCTTGTCTTTCCATCTGTACGTGTGATTGGCATGTTGGTATGTCTGAGCGCGTTTGTTCACTTGTGTGTTTCCATGTGGTCATGTGTGAAAGGTGTCTCAGCTGCTTCTTATGTATTTTCTTTGGCTGCATGCGGTGGAGGGCACCGTGGGTGCGAGTGTGTGTTTTGTGTGTGTGTGTGTGTGTGTGTGTGTGCGCGCGTGCCCGTGTCTGTAAGAGGAGTGGGGCCGGCAGGGAGGCCCTGGCTGCCCAACCATCGCCGTCTGTCTCTCTCCCTCCACTGGCTCCATCTGCCCTCGCTGAGGTCGTGACAAGGAGGTAAACAGCTAACGGCAAACGGCTACGCCCAGAGAGACCAGAAACATTGTAAACCACGCACAGATTCCTCCCGCGGGGGAGAAGCCCGCACGGAGCTAGAGGGCTGACAGGCAGGCAGAGCCCTACACGCACAGGCCGCTCCTCTGAGCAGGTGCACCCACACGCGCACACGCTCTCAGGCACCCATAGGCCTACCACGCACAGTAGGACACGCACATTCACTCTTAAGCTCCCTCTCCGCACCCCTCCTCCGAGTCCTGCGTCCCTGCCTTCCATCACCTCCAAACGCCTGCGAGGGCTGGGGGCGATGGGGCTGGGGGCGCTCCCTCGGACCTCGGAGCCAATCACCGGATGCCTAATCGCTCCTTTGGCCGCGGAAGGGGGTGTGTGCGTGTGTCTGTGTGTGTGTGTGTGCGCCCCCTCCTTCGCACCCTCCCCAGTCCCGCCACCTCCACCCCCCTTCCGGCCCGCGGCAGTTTCCGAAATCGCCCGGCGGCCGAGAATTCATTAGCGGGGGGCGGATGTAAACGCAGCGCGGTGGAACGTTTTAATTAGGCCTGAACAATAAACAAGCTAAACGAGGCGCGCAGGGCTCCCTGGCGGGCCCTCAGCCTCCTCCGCGCGGCGCGGACTCATTACGGCTGCAGCCAATTTCATGCCGTCGCCGAGCGCGGACCGGGCAGGGCCGGGGGCGGGGGCGTGTTCGGGGTCTGCGGGGCGCCGAGCCGGGGCGTCGGGGGCCGGGGCCGGCCACGGGGGGGGGGGCGCGGCGCGGCTGGGCCGGTGCCCGCCCCGCGGGGTCGCCGCTCCCCCACTTCTCCGCCATCCATCTGCCTTTCTCAGTGTCCTTGAGATGAAGGTCCCTCCCCACGCCAGCCGGCCGGTGCGAGCTCCCGGCTTTCTTTTTCGGGCCTAGCTGTTCCTCCCTTCTCCCCCCTCCCCTCTTTTCCCTCTCCCACTCTTTGCAGCGGACTCCAGCTCCCCCTCTCCGCGCGCTGCCGCTGCCTCTGGCCCTCGATCCCTCTCTTTGCCGCAGTCTCCATATCTCTTCCGCGGGGTCTCTCCCGCCCTCCCGCTTTCAGACTTTTCGCCTGGACTTTATCTTTCCTCCCCAGGCCCCAGCTATCGTTCCCTCCTTGGCGTGGGAGACCCTGTAGCCCGGTTCCACCGCGTCGTTGCCCTTCGGGGCTGTTTACACCCGCCTGGACCACCCTCCCCCTCCCCCTCCCCCCGCCCTCCCCGCGGTGTTCTCCTCAGCCCTTCCGCGCTCTGCCGGCTCCCAATCCCAGTCCTGCCCCTCGGTCTGTTTCTGCTTGTGTTTCTGCCCGCGTTCTTTCTCCGACTGGCTCTTCTCCCGGTTTCAGGTGTGGTCCCTGGGCTTTGCCCCCGCCCCCTTTCCTGGGGGCTCCTCTGGCCCAGCCAGAGTTCAAGTTTGGCCTGTCTCTTCCTCTCCCTTCCTGCTGGGAAGCTTCAGGCATTGCTTGCTGGTTCCCAGTCTCTTTCAGGACTTCTTCCCAAGTCGTGGGGGACAGTGGTTAAGCTAGTCTTGGGCTGAGTGTGAATCCTAGCCCTGTTCCTCACCATGTAGCCTCTTCATCTGGACTCACTCACCTGTAAAATGTGGGACATAATTTTAGGGGCATCATGGGATTGCAGTGAGAATTGGCGCCGGGGTAAGGAACACAACATTCTCGGCACATAGTATGTACTCACATCTGCTCCCCTGTCTCCTTAGACTGGAGTTAAAAACAACATTTAGAGGCAAGAAGAACCAAAGTAATAGACTGTGTAAGCCCAAACCGCTTGAATATCAGGAATTTCACACGGTTCAACCTAACAAATGCTCTGAAGTCTGAACACAGGAAATGCCTTGAGTGTGGACAAGAAGGGAGGATGGGGATTGGATTGAACCACAGAACACAGGAAACCATGTGAATGGGTGCACTGGCCGGAGCAAATTCAAACCCAGGGAGGATGGAGGCTGCCCAAAGTCCAACCTGCCTTCATCCTGCGGTGGCAGTGCTGTCCCTGCAGTCCTCTGTCTATGCAGTCCCGGGCCTGTGTCTGCTGGGCACTGCAGTGCGTCTGGGAGTTCAGCTCCCCCCAAATTCTCATCTCCAGACAGGAACTGGACTCCTGGAGCCTCAGGCCTATGTCCTCTTCTCCCTTTCATGCATGTGACACACACACACACACACCTAAAGGTGCCCTGGAATTTCTAGAAGAAAGCACTACCCCACTAGAGATCCATTCTTTCCAGCTGCTGCTTCCCTGACACAAAGCCTCATAGGGCAGTGTAGGCTTAGAACTCTGTCCCTGCTTGGGTTTCTTTCTCAGTTCCCTCCTTTCTCCCAGGGAGTGGAATCACTGAGTCACACACTCTACCCTCTCTATGTGTGCTGGGCACTGAAGGGAGATCCCAAGGGAGGAGAAGGGGCCTTGCCCTGCGGGAGCCCCTGGGCCACTGGTAAGATGAGGCTTAGAGCCAAGACAGAGAGGCGCACCCGTCTGGGTGCTCCCTCAGCAAATGTAGGTGATCTGAGTTGATTCAGAGCAATGGGACCAGGCCCCATACCTCAGATGATTGGAGCTGGCAATGACCAAAGGAGGGAAGATGGAGGAAGACAGAAGTCTAGAAGTTTTCCATGAAGATAAGGAGACTGATATCCATTTAGTTAGCAAGGAGTGGGAAAATGGAGAGGAGAGGATCAGCTAAGCCAGAGCTCTCAGCAAGCACATGATCTTGGGACCGGAGATGTGAACCTTGGAGACAGGTGAGGAGGAAATGTGTGGGTGTGCATTTGTGTGAGTGTGTGTGTGTGTGTGTGTGTGTGTGTGTGTGTGTATTGGGGGATGTGTGCTAGGGAAGCAGAAGGATGGAGGAAGCAGGGTCCGCTGGAGAGAGGGGGCAGAGAGCTTGGGTTGGCCGTCCAGGGGTGGCATGTGACGGGGTGGCAGTGGTGGTGGGGATGTGAGGCAGCCATGTAAGATGTACCATGGTTGTAGCTCCACGGTGACCCTGGGCTGGGCCAGCAAGATGCTGCGAAGCTAGGCTGACTTCCCTGGCCTTGATGTGTCTTCATATGCTGCGAGGATGAATGAGCCTGGATTTCATAGGCTAGTGAGCCATGGCTGGGTGGAGACAGCTGCTCAGGCCATGAAACGTGGGGAAGAGGCCTCTGGGGGTCAGTAGACAGAAAAAGGGAGAGGAGACAGGGATGGGGATAGGGAAGGGTAATGAGAAGACTGAAGGCTTTGAGACCTTTATCCTATCTTCTTTACCTACCCCTTCCGTGGATTGAATGATGTGTTTTAAAGCTAAAAAAATCTTCAGTAAAGGATCTGGTTTCGCCTTTCATCTTCGGAGGGGAAGATACTACATCCACTTCACAGATAAGGCCTAAACTTGGCAAAGCTTCCCTGGGCAGAATATGTTGGAAAGGGTACTAGGGAGGCACGTCTTTTGCCCTCTGGGGAGTAATGTCTCCCTTACACAACTAGGCCGCAAGCTTGGCTGCTTCCCAGGGCAGAAGCTGCAGGGGGGAGGTGCCACGATGCAGTTGTTTGATTCTTTGCTCTGCCCCTGACCAGCTCTGTGACTTGAGGCAAGTTGCTGAACCTCTCTGTGCCTTAGTTTCATGATCTGTAAAACAGCAATACCAACACCTGCTTCTGTAGTTACTTATTGAGGATAAAATGAGACTTCTGCAAAAGAACTGTGTACAGTTGTAAAGATTTGTAAATTCAAATATACTTTGCTATCTTTTCAACTTGTTCTCCACATATCCACTGAGCACGTCAGCCTCCTGTCTCCCAAGCCCTTTGTAC
Organism: Panthera uncia; assembly: GCF_023721935.1. Lineage (NCBI taxonomy): Eukaryota > Metazoa > Chordata > Mammalia > Carnivora > Felidae > Panthera > Panthera uncia. Next base: position 77,691,579 of record NC_064809.1, read on the forward strand.
CCCCCCCCCCCCCCGCCGTCTCTGAATCTGGCATCTCCTTCCCTCTGATCTTGCTTTATATTTTCAATCTCTGTTTCCAGTCTCCTTTCCGTAGGTCCCTCAGCACTTGAAGGATGTGGCTACACTCTATTAACTTATATGCAGTTTCCCCCCCCTCTGCCAAGGTTTCTTGTCTTGTGTGTGTGTCTCTCTAGTCTCACATTCCAGAGAACAAGGCCCTGTTCTTCTCCTCCCTTGGGATGCCTTCTTTTCCCCCTAGGGTGCGTTCACAGGGCAATTCCAAAGAATGGACAGTGAGAGGTGCAGAGAGGTTGAGATCAAACTGGAGAGGGAGGCCTCGGGGGACAGGACAGCAAACGAGGTGTCTACTTGTGGGGCTCTTACCTTGTGTAATTCTTCTTCAGAATGTTTGCCATGACTGGGGGAGAGAAACAATCGTCTCCCTCCTGGAGCTAAGGGTCAGCAGGGAATTATTTTCCTAATGTTTAGAGAGACTATATTTCGTTCCCTGGCGTGGGGATACATCATCTGGAGGTCAATCCCACATGAAAAGAAATTGCAGTCAAGAGACAGCTTTCCTTTTCCTGTTTGGTGTGTGTGTGTTTCTCTTGTTCTAGCATTTACCAACCCTAGCTCTAAGGAAATCCTTCCCAAGGTGTATTCTAAATTTCTTTTGCTGAAATTAAGCCCATCTCTTTAGTGGGGGCAATTTCTAAAATCCAGGATCTTGTTGAATGTCTTTCATAAGAGATGTGTATACGTGGGGGAGGAGGAGAGTAAAGGGTAGAACTTGGAGAAGAAATGTAATTACTCAGCTCCTGGCTTTAATTACATGTAAGCCCTGGACATTCTGAACTTTATTAAACTTCTAAGTGTCCATGGGGGTGGGATCGATCTGGTGGGTTTTATTCCCTGGTCTTCTCTGCAGGACTTTGCTGGAGGGTTCTCTTTCTACCCTCACTCCCCATCCCCAGCCTTTGGCTACACATGTTTCGCCGTGCTACAGGTGGCGCTCGAATTAGCTCTTCCAGAAAGAAGGCCATCTATCACCTGTCCAGTCCAGGTGTCTCACTGGCTCTCTTTATCTTTCTCGGATTCCTTCTCCCTAAACCCAAATGCTCTCCCCTGACACCAGGTTTTTTGATAACCCACTTAACTGTTTTGGAGAGAGGGGCTCTTTCGGCAGGGAGCCCTGTCTCCTCCTAAGCTGCTTACTAATTACAAACAGAAAGCCTGGTCTGTGAGGTTAGTCCCTCCCAAGCTCCCTGGCTTGGTGGAGGGAGCCAGGAGCTGGGGGATTTAAAGTGCAATTTCCTGTACCTTTTTCATTTCCTGCTGGGGGTTGTGGAGAGCAATAAGCAAGGTGGGTGGGCAGGCCAGAATGACTGGGCAGGTGGGGGATGGGCTGGGGAAGCATCCCTCCATCCACTCTTCTGCCATCTGGCATCTCCCCCTTTCCAGCTCTCAAGGTGAGTTCCTTGGGGAAGAGGCGCTTGAGAAATCAGTACCTGGCATTCCTTCCCACCCCCCTCTTCCCTCCCTGAAATAAAGAAACTGAGTAGAGAGGACTGGGAGATGATCCAGGTCCCATGATTAGTATAATAGATGACAGGACAGGAAGGAGTCATAGCTATCAGTTGGAGCTCCTCAGGTAACAGATGGGGAAACTGAGGCCTCGGAGAGGGCATGCAACCTGCTCCAAGTCACGTATCTGAGGGTGGGCTGGTGTGACTGGGATTTACCTGACTCCCATGACTCTCACTTCAGTGCTCTTTACTCCATCAGGGTAGGCTGTGGGTGGCTGATGTGTCTGTGTGTGCATGTGCACCAGGGTGGGGATGAGATGGGATAAGGAGTAGGGGGGTATGGGGAGGTACCTAGACAGCTAGGGCTCCAGGTTCTAGAATATTCACTCTTTGGTGGGTTTTGTAGAAGAGCACCAGGGAAGTCCAATCTTGCTGAAGGCTTTTGTGAGTTGGTCCAGGAAACAGACAAGTGGATATAAAAGAGAGAGGGAGGCCCCGTGGCCCTTGGAAACGATTAGCACCGCATCTCATCTTACCCTCTCCACAGTCAGAGGTGGACGGGGTGGGGGAGGGGGGCACGGCAGAGGACAAAGGAGCCAATTATTGAGTGAGTGGATTAATTGATTAATTGTCCAGAAGCTTCCAATGCTCCCCCAACAATGACATCCCCTCCCCGCCCCCCCCCCGCCCCCCCCCGACCCCAGTCAGGCATGGCCTCGGTTGGCCCGGATTATTAATTAGGGCTTGAAGTCATTTAACGATGATTTCATTATCGACGTGCTGTCTGTCTCGGGCTTAGCCCGGTTGCCAGGGCGACTCTGATCGATTGTCTTCCGGTCTCCTACAAGGCAGCCTACCCCTGCCTCTCCGGAGCCTGGCTGTTGGCGAGCACTCCCTAGCGGTCCCCTCTGGTACTGCAGGGCTTCCGAGTTGCAGGTTTTTTGTGTGACCCAGCCAACAAAATAGGTGTAGAGCTGCCTCGGGGGTCCTTTGGCCGGCCTGGAGCCTGGGCTGCCCAGCTTTGGTCCCTATTCCAGATATACTGGCCTACCGAGCTGTTGCCAGGGACTCTGGGAATCGAGTCCTCTTTTTTCCCTGGTTTGTGGAGTCCTTCTGACTCTGTTCCCTGGTGGCCATCTGGCTATCTACCCATACCGCTTTGGAACGGGTGTAGGAAGAGGAAAGTGACCTCAGTTCTTGTCCTGAAGCCTCTGAGCTTAGCTCTGGGAGGCCCAAACCAGCTGTGATAGGTTCTTCCTGCTGCTAAAGAGACTCCTTAGGCTCTACCTATAACCAGACATCTGGCCTCTGGGACCTGAAAATGTGGCTGGCAGGGAAGGGGGTGAGTAGAACAATTCCTCTTTAGATCGCTTGAGTTAATGTTCTTAGGGTCTCCCTTGCCCCTCAGGGGAGCTAGGGGAGCTGGGCTTTGCAGAGCCCCGAGGAAGCTTGGGGGCAAAAGGCAGGGTCCCACTTGCCATGCTGTGTTAGGTCTTCAGAAATTTGGCTGGTTGCTTTCTCACTGGTCCCTTAACACCTAGATTCACTCATGTACACTGGCCTCAAGGTTTCTGCTCTCTGTCTCAGTTTCTCCTTTTGTGGATTTCATATGTATATTCGTGGGGGCCTTTAGTGAAGAGCTGCTTAAAGGCATTGATCGTGACTGCTCAGAATGTGTCTACATTGTTGATTCCAAATTAACGGACAGTCACCAGCATCTTACTTTGCTTCTACGTTGCATGGTGCTTATGTAGGTCTCAATGCAGACACTGTCCCCGTCCTCACCCTCTCCTCACTCTTCTCCAAGTGATCCCTAACCCCAGTCTGTCCCCAACACTTTCTCCAGACCTTGTCTGCCTCCCTTGTCTGCCTGCCTCTGTTTCACTTTCTCCTTGGCCCCCACTCCCCCTGCGCGCTGGTCGCTGGTCGTGCTAGGCTGCATTCACTCTCAAAAATTTAGGGCCGAGCTTCAGGCCTCCTTTGATTGCAGCATTTTGGGGAGGAGGGTAAGGGAGGCAGTTTTTATATCCGAGTAGCGGTCTCTGGGATCCCCAGGTTGGCACTGGGAGGGAGCCTGGGGCAGTGATGGCAGCAGCTTCACCCTATCAGCTTTCTGGGCACATCCGCCACCCAGCAGCACCTGAGAGGAGAACCGGCTCAGCAGCGAGCCGAGTTAGATTGAAGAGAATCATAAAGAAAATATATATCCCCCTCCCCGGCCTCGCTCCCTCCTCCTGCTCCACACTTGCCTCCTTCTCTCTCTTTGTCTTGCTCCCTCCCCCCTCCTCACTGCCTCCCTGTTTTCTTTGTTCCTACTTTGCCTCCTTCACCTTTATCTCCGTCATGCAGGCAGATCTGTCTGTCTAACCGTCTCTCTGTCTGTCTGACTCCAAATATATTTTGGTCGGCGATTTTCCAGGACTGCGCCTGCCCTCAGCTTTTCCTTCTCCCTGTCTCCCTCCCTGCTTCCCTCCCTCAGTCTCTGAGGGTCTCTCTTCCCATCACATCTTTATGAGGTTCACCGTGTGTGCCTTTCAGTTTCTCCATCCACATCTCCTCCGGTCTCTCTAATTTTGCTGCCTCCCCCATCCTCATTCCCTCTCTGGCCCTCCCTTCCTTCTCTCTTCCTTGCTTCTCTTATCTCTGTCTCTTTCCCTGCCTCTAGCTCACATCCCTGCCTCCTCTCCACTTCCCTCCTCCCGCCCCTCAAGGTGCAGATACTTCGTGTGAAATCACCTGGATGGGCTCCAACTGCCAGGTCCCCCCATTCTGTACCCCCTCCTCTGGGAGAGATTTATGGCCCCAACCTCGCATCCTCTGCATTCCCCCCCCCCCCCCCAGCCCTGGGCCAGTTCTTTTCATTACCTGGTGATTATCTGGGGGCCCTGGCATTTCCCCCAGCCTCCCACCCTCTACCCAGCAGGCAGTGAATAGCACAGGGAGAAAAGGGGAAGGGATTGCTCTTGGGACCAGATGCAAGGACACGGAGACCCTCCCCCTTTACCCGCCCTTCTTTCCCTCAAGCAGATGCACATCTGGGAAAATCCCAGCTTGAGGCAGGGGAAGACAGCCTAGGACTGTTGGAACAGACATAAATCAAACACCCAGATGCCCCTCCCCTACTGTTCTGTCATTACAGCCATCCTTCCAATTCCTGCCTGTCTCCTTTGCCCCTAGGAATTTTGGCTCCGTAGTCCTGGCTGGGCCACTCATCCACTACCCAGCATAGTGCCTGGAACAAAGGAGGTGCTCAATTAATACCTTTGGTCCATGCCTAATGGAGATGTGTTGGGCAGGGTCCATGTGATTTTAAGGTTTTCCTCAGTTGGAGGTTCTTTCTGGGATCTGGGGCAATCCTTTCTGCTCCAATTTCAATTCTCTGTCTTAGTATAGTTAGTATAGACTCCATCCCTTGACGGTCCTGCCGCTATCCTCCTCTCGCCTCCCTCCACCTCCACCCCAGTCTTTACCACACCTGATTTAGGATGTAGAAGAATCTTAGCACTACCAAGTAAAGGCAGTGGTGCCCCCTTTCCCTGACACTGATGGCTTCTTGGGCCACTCACTTGTGCATTTAGCCCTCGGTCTCTAAATAGGCCCCACCTTCTCCATCTCTGAGAATTCTTGCCTCTGTTTAAAGACTAAGGCTCAGGGAAGGAGGAGGCACCTTCCTCTGGTCGCTCTTTCAGCATGTTGGAAGCCCTACGCTTTGAATGTCTAGAGCAGGAAGCTCTCCGGGCAGGGACTGTATCTGTTTCTTTATTTCTTGCAGCACAATGCTCAATGCACATTCTGTTAGAATATGCTATGAACGCTGAATGACTGTCTCAGGAAATCCCTGGTGGTGAACTTGTGCCAGTTCCCTTTTAGTTTTATTTCTGGAGCGATTTGAAATGCGGGTGAGGGGGTAGGGATGGATGGTGGTAGTAGAGGAACCTAGTAGGATAACCGGGCGAGGTGGCTGGTGGGTGCTTCTATCTTTGTTTAAAGGACTCTTGAGTGGGTTCCTTAGCTGGATCTGGGATCCCAACTCACCACAGGCTGGGCTCCACTGGCTCCCCACACTCTCCGGTCAGCTGGGACCTCCTCCATGCCCAGGACCCTGGAAAGAGTGTTTACTTCTTCTTTTTTTTAGTGTTTATTTTTGAGAAGCAGAGAGAGAAGGCAAGTTGGGGAGGGGCAGAAAGAGAGGGGGACAGAGGATCCGGATGCTGAAAGCAGTGAGACCAATGCAGGGCTCCAACCCACGAACCTGAGATCATGACCCGAGTGGGTATCAGATGCTTAACCGACTGAGCCACCCAGGCACCCCAAGAGTGTTTACTTCTTTTTTTTTTTTTTTTTTCAATTTTTTTTTTTATTTATTTTTGGGACAGAGAGAGACAGAGCATGAACGGGGGAGGGGCAGAGAGAGAGGGAGACACAGAATCGGAAACAGGCTCCAGGCTCTGAGCCATCAGCCCAGAGCCCGACGCGGGGCTCGAACTCACGGACCGCGAGATCGTGACCTGGCTGAAGTCGGAGGCTTAACCGACTGCGCCACCCAGGCGCCCCAAGAGTGTTTACTTCTAAATTCACACCTAGGGGTGCCTGGGTGGCTCAGTCGTTTAAGCGTCTGACTCTTGGTTTCAGCTCAGGTCATGATCTTGCAGTTTTGTAAGTTCAAGACCCACATCAGGCTCTGTGCTGGTGGCTGGGACCCTGCTTGGGATTCTCTTTCCCTCTCTCTCTCTGCCCCTCCCCCACTCGCACTGTCTCTGTCTCTCTCAAAATAAAGAAATAAACTTAAAAAAAATTTAAATTCACATCTTGCTGCCCAGACAGGGCTCCGCTAGTCTTCCCTTGCCCACCTCTAGCTTTCCTCCTAGAAGGGGGCTGAGCCACCTTCTTCACACTTTTCACTCTTCCCAAAGCACCCCACCCCACCCCGCCTGCCTGAGCCCCGCCCCCATACCCCCTCCAGGGCCCGCCCACCCCTAAACTCAGCTCCATATCCTGACTCTGCTTGGCCAAGCTTCTTACCTCTCCCTGGGTTTAGCTTGCACTTTCTTCTCAGATGTCTCACCTCTGAGGTAGAAAAAACCCATGGGTAAGTGATTTCTCATGTTTATGGAGTTGGCAAGAACACTGGGACCGAGCCAGAGAGGAAGAAGTCTGGGCTTGGAGTGCCACTGGCTGTCCAGGCTCTGTGGGTTGTGAGCAGAGGTTATTTGCTGGTGCCCAAGCTAGACTTGGATTGGGGGGTGCAGACCAGTGGCCTTGCAAGTTTGGGAAGGGCAGGTGGCTTTGCTGGGGTCAGAGTGATTGGGAGGCCAAGACTCTGTTCTCTAGACCAGAAAGGTTCTTAGCTCTGCTGAAGAAAACGAGTTAGGGGAGGTTAGTCCCTGGCGCTTCTCCTTCAGCGTCCCTTCCCACCTCTTTGCCCTGCCCTCCTTCCCGGCCTTTCCTTCCTGACCTGGTCCAGAACTTGTTTTGTTCATCTTTGTCTTTCCCACAGGGCCCAGCACATAGTATGCTTAGATGTGTTCTTTGAGGGAATGAAGGTTCTTCCACCTGGCTCTGCTGCCTCTGTCATGTTTTGTCATGCTTTCTCACTGGAGATTCTGAAAGCCTCTGTGTCATATCTTCGTGGGGCGGGGGTGTTGCCGTGGGCTTCGCAGAAGAGCAGGTCCTGTTTGGTAAGGTGGCCCACCATAAGGAGAGAGGGTCCGTGGGTCTTCTTCCTCCATGCTCAAGCAGCTAGATATCTATTTTTACAGCTGTTGAAGGTATCTCCCTGCCTTTCTTATCTAATGTAAACAAGCTGTGGTGGGGATTGATTATAAGCCAAGTCAGGCTATAGGAGGAAAGATTGCTGAGTTCCACTGGGGTGTGGCTGCCTAGTGGTCTTTAAAACACTGTATGGAGTCTTGTCTGAGGTCCCAAATATATTGTAAATGAGCCAGTGCTAAATAAACCTTGCAACTTGATGGCTCTGTTCTCTCTCTTGGAATCTATCAATTTTATGTACATGATAGGCATATTTATTGATTGATAAAGGCTTGGAGGAGAAGCCTGAAATAGGACTGGCTTCCTGGGTCGCCAAGAGACATTTTGCTGTTATTGCAAAACGTATTTGCACCTCTTTAATTTCTAAGGCTCTTGGAATCTTATACTGTTCTCCACCCAGGCTCCCCCGACCCCAGTCATGTACCCTGTGGGCAGTACCCCTTTGCCAGAAGCCCAGACAACACTTATCTATGCATGACGCCGGTTTTATTGATTATATGTGGCAAGTGTTTCTTTCTAGCTTGTCTTTATCTTCCCCTCTAGCAGTTTTTGGGCACCTTTTCTCCATTATCAATTGATATGTGTTATGTGCCTCCAGAAGCAGGCTCATTTTAACCTTAGTTTAAGCAAAATCATGTGGAAAAGTGAATTTCCTTTCCAAGCATATTCCAAATTGATAAAAAATGATTTTTGGATTATATTCTTTTGGTTTATCTTTGTCCCTTTTTATTTTGTTATTGCAGAAATCACAAAGCAGACTGGGGATTAGAAACAACAAGGAAATAGGGATAAAGAGCGTCCCTTAAAAAAGTGGTGGCGGAGGCTCTTTGTTGTACATTCTGATGCATGAGCTGGGGTGAGGCAGGTGGGTCTTTTTTGTTTAATTAAAAAATTTTTTTACTCTTTATTTATTTTTGAGAGAGGAAGAGAGAGAGAGAGAGACAGAGCACAAGTGGGGGAGGAACAGAGAGAGAGACACACACACAGAATCCAAAGCAGGCTCCAGGCTCTGAGCTGTCAGCACAGAGCCCAACACGGGGCTCGAACTTACCAGCTGCGAGATTATGACCTGAGCTGAAGTCGGACGCTTAACCGACTGAGCCACCCAGGTGTCCCTTTTTTGTTTAATTTTTAAAAAAGCGTCTTTAAGTAATCTCTATGCCCAATGTGGAGCTCAAACTCATGACTCTGAAATCAAGAGTCTCATGCTCTACTGACTGAGCCAGCCAGGCACCCCGAGATGGGTCTTGATGGAGGAGTCATATTGATCTATATTTGGATAAGGACTCAGGACTTTGAGACATGGTACAACTTTCTTTAGTATATGTGCTGCCGAAGCGAGCACTGTACAACTTTCATATGACGCAGACAATCTGGTATCTTTCCTACAGCAAAACAACACAAAACAAATTGACTGAACAAGGGAGATGGTGAGAGTGTGGGGCAGCTATGTGGGGCTATGACAGGAATCCAGCACAGTTTGGTGAGAGAGGACAAAGAGAAGGAGACAGTCAAGTACTTACATGGGAGGACAGAAGGATACATTTAAAGATATGAAGGGAGGGGCGCCTGGGTGGCTCAGTTGGTGAAGCATCTGACTTCGGCTCAGGTCATGATCTCATGGCTCGGGAGTTTCAGCCCTGCATCAGGCTCTGTGCTGATGGCTTGGAGCCTGGAGCCCGCTTCAGATTCTGCATTTCCCTCTCTCTCTGCCCCTTCCCTGCTTGTGCTTTCTCTCTCTCTCTCAAAAATAAATAAACAATAAAAATTAAAAAAAAATAAAGATATGAGGGAAGATAACCAGAGAGATAGTCTGCCTTTCCTAGGCCACCTTGTGTGAAGTATATGTATTGCTGAGGGTGTATATTGGGAGGAGGTGCATGGAAGAAGGAGCCGTGCGCTATGACCACTCACAACTGCTCGTCTCAAAGAGGAGACAGGGTATAGTGATAGATGGGACCACTGGATGGATTTCTAGATTCTGTACTTACCAGGAAAGGAAGGATTTGGCGGGGGGGGGGGGACCAGCTGTTTAGCAAAGCATCTTGGAAAAAATGAGTGTGACTCAGTACTCATTGTAGATAAAGGCTATCCCACCCTTACAGTTGTAATTTGGAAAATAGGTGGATAGGCAGATGGATTTCCTTCTACTGTTTTTTCCTGAGGACTTTTATTAGGTGTTCTGGATTGACAGGATTTGGGGTTGAGAGAGGTTGGGAGTAGAGAATCTTAGGAAGAAGTAGAGAAGAAATTAATTTTCACTGTTAACATCAATGTATCCCATCACTTTTGAATCCCTTAATTGTGCCTCTTTGGTGGATTCCCCCAGCTTTCTTTCTGATTCTTGTTTGGAAAATCTGGTTTTTTTTTTTTTAAGTTTATTTATTTATTTTCTTGAGAGAGAGACAGAGAGGCAGAGAGAGAATCCTGGTCAGGCTTCATGTCAGCATGGAGTCCACCATGGGGCTCAATCTCACGACCATTAGTTCATGACCGTGAGATCATGACGTGAGCCAAAATCAAGAGTTGGTCACTTAACCGACTGGGGCACCCAGGTGCCCCTGGAAAATCTAATTGTGATTCTTCCTGTGGCCCATGTAGTTTCTGAAGACCTCTAGGAGCAGAAGCTCAGGCTTGTCTGATTTGTCAAAGTTGATCATTTTGTTTTGGTGTGACAGAAGTGTTAAGAATTTCCAAAACTGGATTCTGACAGAAACGAAACCTGTAAATGAGGTCAGATTATGAATGAGGAACACCAGTTTTACCTCTGTCTTCGCAGAAGACACCTTGTTCACAACCATCTCAGAATGGTACTAGATGATATGGAGTCTATACAGCCTCTAGAGAAAGCCTGGCTGTCTGCTTGTTTACCTGAATAATGGCACAATATTACTAGTATCATGTCTGCATGTAGCAGGGAGTCCATAGATATTGAGGGAAGGAAGCAAAAATGTCTTAGTCTACATCTACATAGATTTTGGTCTGCATTTGGGTGGGTGGATTTTGTCTACATACATTTGGTCTGGAGTGTGTTAGTCTATGTCAGGATGGGTTTTTGCTGACTCGGAATTCAGCTTCTGCCAGAGTAGGATGGGATGGGAGAGGTGCAGTACTGGGGGCGGTAGGGTAGGAGGTAGATGAGTTGGAGGAGGTGGCTGTGTCTCCTCTTGGTCTAGTGAGAAGACAGTTTGGGGCTGCCATGCCTTCAAGTTCAAGTCTTAGTTGCCCCTAGTAATATTTACTTGCAGAATAAGGGTTTCTAGCCTCATTGAGAGAACATGAAGCAGGTTCTACCCTAAGGAATTTTTATTTTACAAAGGATTCTTCTCTCTCTCTCTTTTAAAAAGAAATTTAACGTTTATTTTATTTTGAGAGAGGGGGAGGGCCAGAGAGAGAGGGAGACACAGAATCCGAAGCAGGCTCCAGGCTCTGAGCTGTCGGCACAGAGCCCAATATGGGGCCCCAACTCACGGACCATGAGATCACTACCTGAGCTGGTCAGACTCTTAACTGACTGAGCCACCCAGGCACCCCTAGAAAGGATTCTTCTAAGTAACGTTCAAACAGAATATAGTACAAAGTAAGATCATAGGTGGGAAGATGACTGGTAAGTGATCCATTTGGTGAGGTTGTTCTCAGAAGACTCCTGGGAGATAAGTTTGGATATTTATTTTCTTTAGTATGAGCTGAATTTGGTTACTTCAGCTTTCTTTCCAACCTTTCAGGGAAGCTGCCTGACCTTTACTTCTCTTTTCCCAGGGGAGAAGTAACACATTTATTACTACTGAAATGGTTTCTTTCTCTTTTCCTTTTCTGCACAGACCAAGACTGAGAATTATTATTATTATTATTATTATTATTACATTTTAGTATCTATATCTGTATTAATCTCTATAGCAAATATTTAACTGGATCTGTATAATTGAGCAAACTGGATTTACTGTTTCAAGGTGTGGTGGATTTGTGTGTGTGTGTATGTGTGTGTGTGTGTGTGTGTGTGTGTGTGTGTGTTTGGGGGCATGGAAGGAAGTCCTAAAAGATGCTCTATTAATTGGACCATGGCCCAAGGTGAAGATGTAGCTTGAACTGGGAAACAATCATACAAAATGCCAAGAAGGCACAGTTTTCCCAGGCTGACTGACGGTGTACAGAAGATACTCCCTAATCTTGCCAACACTGGAAAATGAGGTCTTTTCTACTCTAACTTTCTGTCAACTATGAAGCCATCTGGGATCTTCACATCCCCTTGCTATGACAGTTCATTTCTGATTTAGGAATAGCCTTACTGATTCATAGTTTATGTATTTTTTACTTATTTTGGCAGGTGGGGAAATATGCACAACATGCCCTTCATTGTGAATTTCCAGAGAGGGGCGTTCTCTATTTGCCACCATTGTCTTGCACTGTGTGTAAATGAATGCGTGGTGATTTGGGGGTGTGGTGGTGGTGTTAATAATTTATGGGGGAAATGTTGCTTTTGCTTAAATTCTTTTGCACAAAGAGTCTCTGTGGCGCCTAAATTTTCCAATTTGGAATTTGCCTTTGTGTTCATTTACACTTAGTTGAAATCTGATCTTCAATAGACTGAATCCAGTCTTTCTCACTTAGAAACTTTGTGTGGTTTCCATTTGCGGGACCATCCAGTTTCTCACTTTAGACCCAACCCAAGCTATAGAGAATCCATCTGTGTAGTGATTTCGACAGTACAGGGAAAATGTTAGCAAATACAGCACATTCTTTTCTCTGGGAACTTACAGTACAAGGGCATTTCATGGATCCTTCCCCATCCTCCCGAGACAAGTCCTGGTGTATACACGATTCTGTCCTTTGACTATCGTCCCACTCCTCCATTCTGCAGTCCAGCCTTAAATGTAGTTATTGCAGTTTGAGTATCGTGTCATGGTGCCTACTGCCAAAGCATTAGATGACTTATTTTCCAAATTCAGTAAAGCAGTGGAAGTAATAAAACTCTGTGTTGTCTGTCTGTTCAGATGTCACACATCAAGGGGATGACGCTGGAGCAAATTGTAAATGTCACAGATCATGCATGCACTTGGTCTCAGCCGACGTGGGTTACTTCCTTTATACTTTCACTTTGTTGCGGTGAAAGAGATTTGGACCACAGTTCTTATTTCATATCTCTGACGTTGCCAAGCTGGGCTGTAGACCCTGGGGTACTTCCTTGGTTGTGGCCAGTTAACTCTTTGTACCTCAGGCTTCAGCTGGGGAAAGAGAGGCAAGCCAAAAGCATCACCAGGCAGAAGCTGTGCTTCTCTGCTCCACCTCACCACACAACTACTCTTACCCTCTTTCCTAAAGGGGTGTTCTCCCAGTGCGAAGTTCTAGGCCACCGAGTTATGCCACTGGATAGTAATGAGGAGAGAGCAGGGGCAAGGAAGAGCATGCTGGAGAGATCAGATATCTATCTATAAGTGTGGCCAGAGAAGCTTCTGGAAAGAGGGTCATGCTGAACAGGGTTTGGAAAGAGCGTGTTCTAGGCAGAGAGGGAGAGTCTGTGAGGGCTGATGTTAATGCCAGCAAGATGTGCATGTGTGGGGAAAGATTTGTCCTGGTCAAGCAGAGAGACACAGAAGGTTAGTAGTAAGAGTAAATGGCAGAAGAACACTGAAAAGGAAGCCTTGGAAATACAATCTTAGAAGTTTGGATTTAACAGAGAGCAGGATACTGCAGGTCTAGTTGTGGTGGTGGTGGGGAGGGGAGGGGGGGACACACACACACACACACACACACAGAGAGAGAGAGAGAGAGAGAGAGAGAGAGAGAGAGAGAGAATCTTTGTAAGACTTGAAGAAAGTGTCATTTTCCAGAAGGAGGGTAGAGGGCACTCACACTTCAGTTATCTGCTGCAATGCAGTAGTGAGGAAGAATGTGATTTAGGGCTTTATCCTGCTTCAAGGAAGGGCAGCACTCTCTGATGGCTGCTGGGTGAATCTGAGTGAGAGCCCAGAGGATGTGATTGTTCAGAGTTACCAATTTTATGGACCAGGAGGGAGGACCAGAGACTATGGCAGGAGGCTGGCCCTGGATATACAGTATTCGTGAACTGTAGGAACCTAGTAGATGGAGGTCTAGTGTAGACAAGGTGTGCTAAGTGTCTAAGTGACTTCATGTCAGCTGAATTGAATTGAAGGCTGGTTGGTGATCCCCAAATATCTGAAACCAATGATTTCAGTTGGAATTCCTTAGATTTAATCCAAATTTTTATGCAATTTCCCCCAATAAAGTCAGGATCCTTAGAGGCTGCTTTGTCAATGGTCTTGTTTTTGGACATATTCAGGGTTTTCCTCCTTTTGAAACTAAAATAGAAAGGCAATCCTTTACCTTCTTTTTTGATCTTCCTATACTAATAGCATGTTCAGAATACCGATATTCCTTATCTTAAGTCCATATTCTTTAACAACTTGAAAAAAATAATGAGGAGATACAAAAATAGACAAAGAGGTCCATATCGATGTCTGATGTCCATCAGTCTTCGTGCTTATTTCCAAGGATGATTAATAAATACTAACAATGCTCTAGGTGCTGTGAGCTCAGAGCTGGTCACAGACATGGGTCACAATGGGGAAGGCATTCCTGACACAGCTGAAGTCCTTTTCCCCAGCATCACCGTGAAGTTTTAGCTCTGCAATGGGGGAATCGTATTTTGGAAGTGACTGGTGAGCTGACATTTTTCTGGTACTGGGTTCCTCTGGGTTAAGGATAAAGAGGAGATTGCCATTTTCTGGCAACCATTCCCAGTCTGCTCCTGACTGGGGGCCAAGTCTGGGGAGCAAATGGCCAAGTGAATTAGGAAGCTTGAAAAGATGTTTTGTTAAACCATCCTCATTAAATTGGCACCGTCTGCCTTACTACTCTCTTTTGTCCCAGTTGGGGCTGTCCTTTGTGACAGATGTTTCCTAACGGTGTGTGCCCCAGCAACATCTGGAAGGCTTGGGTGATGGCTGAGGTTTGGGAAGGCCAAAACTGGAGGTTTTTAGGCTTTCAGGGAAATTGCAACCATCTTCCTGCTATTGGGTTCCCATTAAAAAAAATACCTGCTCCCCACCCCCTTCTTCCTTTATGCGATGAGAATGAAAGTTTCATTACCTTCTCTAGCATTTCCTAACCTCACTGAATATGTTTTTTTTTATTCTCAAGAATGAAGTAGTGACTAGAAAATATTTGGAATAGGACAATGAAAGAGTAAAACGATGAAAGAAGTCTCAGGAGGGTGACTTATATTTGGCATCTAGAGATCTATTATCCTATATTTCTACTAAAAGCCAAGCTAAAGGAGGCGGGTTAAAGTTGTGGGTAGGAATTATAATTAGCTGTAAAATTATATCTGGGAACTATTGGGATGGCTATGGGGATGTTTGGAATCTTTCCTGACATCTAAAAATATAGTCTGGAGACATTTTGGCGCTAGATTGGGTTAGGATTTTCCTTTTTTTTTTTTTTTTTTTTTTTTAAAGTAAACTCTACACCCAATGTGGGGCTTGAACTCAAGACCCTGAGATTAAGAGTTGGATGCTGTACTGACTGAGCCAGCCAGGTACCTGCTCCCTTCCCCAGTCGATTGGATTAGGATTTTAGCAGGACATGGTTTAGATGGAGCTTTCAGATTTAATGATTCCTCCACTTCTAGCTCTGGCCCATCAGTATCTATTTGAGATGAAAGGGAAGACATTGGCAGAGGGTGACCTAGACACAAAGATAAGAACTGGCTCAAACACTCCTTTAAAAGCCATGCTGCAGTCTTGACCCCTTATGGAGGCAAGGTGCCACGGTAGAAAGAACATGGTCTTTGAAGTAACAAGGAACCAAGTTAAAATTCCAGCTCTTCTTTTTACTGGCTGTATGAGCTTAGGATAGTTGTCTCACTTCTCAGTCTTTAAAGTTGGAATAATAACACTTATTTCATTGGGTTGTTATGGGGGTTAAATGAAGGAACATATGTGCATTACAGCTTAACAAATTCTGATTCTCCTTCACCCCTTTCTCCATGTATCCCTAATTCTTTCATATATATCTGGTCCCCCTATTTGCCTGATATAATTTTTCTCTGCTTCCAGCCTCTGCACATGTTCCCCCCATGCCTCTTACAGTTCAAGCCTAGGGCCCTGATTTATTAATTTGTGTTAGTCCCACAAAATGACAATAACAGTATGTAGTTTTTATAACCGTACTAACATGAGCCAAGGTTGTGGTTTCTTTCCAGGCATTTTTGCTTGCTGACAATTTTGGTTGTAAATCAAAGACAAAGGAGTTCTATCTTCCCACCCACTCCTCTGATCTAAAGTTCCTGATTTGGGCTAGATCATTCTGGGTGGGATTTTGTTGCAACCAAAAGTGATGGCAAGCTTGTTTATAAAGGCCATTCAGGGAATAAGAATCCGTAACTTTTACTACTGGGACATTCTTGTTTTCTTCCTAACTTTTTGGTTTGAAAAATATCAAACCTATAGAGAGTTGCAGGAATAGTGTAATTAACACCCATTTATCTTTCACCAGGATTGATTGTTAATATTTTTCTACATTTGCATGCTCTCTCCAGTGCTCCTGTGTGTGTGTGTGTGTGTGTGTGTGTGTGTGTATGAAATATGGCCCATAGTTTACTAACTGTCCAATTTTTTTAATAGTAAAATGTTTCTCCCTGATCCAGGTCCAATCCAAGGTTTTGCATTGCATCTCATTGTTGTGTCTCTCTCTTTTAAAAAATATTTTATTTATTTTTGAGATAGAGAGAGACAGAGTGTGAGCAGGAGAGGGGCAGAGAAAAAGGGAGACACATAATCCGAAGCGGACTCCACAGTCTGAGCTGTCAGTACAGAGCCTGACATGGGGTTTGAACTGTGAACCACGAGATTGTGACCTGAGCTGAAGTCGGACACTCAACCCACTGAGCCACCCAGGCACCCCTGTGTCTCTTTATTCTCCATTAATCTGCGACAGTTCCTCAGGCTGTGATTCCTGACACTGACAGTTTTGAACAGTTTTATAGAAAGTTAACTTTCTGTAGAAGGTTGTTTTGTAGCCTGATCATTAAAATTTTTTTAAAAATTTTTACTTATTTTTGAGAGAGAGAGTGTGCATGAGCAGAGGAGAGGGAAGGGGCAGAGAGAGAGGAGGAGAGAGGATCTGAAGCAGGAACTGCACTGATAGCAGAGAGCCCGAGGCAGGGCTCGAACTCATGAACCATGAGATCATGACCTGAGCCAAAGTCAGCCACTTAAATGACTGAGCCACCCAGGTGCCCCTAGACTGATCATTTTTATCATTAGATTCAGGTTACACATTTTGGGCAGTAATATTATATAAGAACATTCTTAAAGACAAGGGGTGCCATGTAAGCAGGGAGCATGTTTTCTTCCTTCCCATTGTGTTTGTAAGATCAAGCACAAGGACTTAGAAGGTGTCCTTCTAAGAAGGTGCTTACTGTTGAATGAATGAATGAATGAATGAATGACCAAAGACTTTTACTGCTACCTAGGTCTATTATTTTTCTACTTGAGGAGAGGAGGAAGAGCAGCCTTCTCCTATATCCTGTTCCCATTTTTATTAGACATGTTTGAAGGCTTAAAGGGAACCTAAGACCTCTGTAATGAGCCCATAGAGAAGGGAAATGAGGTGGGGACTATGATGTGAGGCAAGCTGTGGAGTCTCTTTACCCTGGGGGTGGGTGGTGATCATACTATGTTGAGACTGGACGGTGAATAAGGTGGCCGTCAGATGGAAAGAAACACAGCATGCAGAACCTAAGAGTACATGGTCTGTTTCCTTGCTGAGAGAAATTAGTTATTTAGGGTTCCAGATTTTATTATACTTCCCTCCCCTAACTCCCATTTGAATCCTAAGAATGGCCTGGTGAAAATTGATTTCTGTCCCTCCTCCTTTCTCAGTGGGGACAACCCCATATTTCTCTCCTTCTCTACCCTCCATCTCCCCCCTCCCCACCCACACAAGTGTGTATTTTCTAACATTTATAAACGGTGGTTGGGCGGCCATTCTCTCCGGATTATTTATTGTTGAGAAAATCTATAACTCCTTGGACTTCTCATTTTGATATAGAAGCTTTCATCCCTGTCGCCTGGGGGAAGTGAGGTTATGAGAGGTACTCTTTGCCTCTCAGAAATGTGTTTTCAGGCTTCCCTTTGGGGCCCTTTCTCTCTCCAGCTCTGATCATCTCAGACATTTCTGACAGTGCTTCCTGAGGCATCTGGGGCTTGGGACTGGATTCATCTATTTAATTCTGCAAGGCTTCCGAGTGCCTGATGCACATGGTTCCTGCTCCCTTTTTGAGAGTCTACCTACCCCTGTCTTTGCAGCCCCTTATTTCACCAGGTTCCAGAAAAAGGGCCCTTTGTATCCATGTCAGCTCTTGATTATCCAGTCATGGTGGGAATAACCTAAAATAGTGAATGATACTAAAATGACTTCTGTTTGATTTTTAAGTGATCAGATTCTGCCTAGAGATAATCCATAAAGTGAACAGCTTCAATGAAAGCAATCCATCATGTTACGCTCCCATGGTTGACTCTATGGCATCTCTTCTTTGGCATCTCGAGAGGGAGGCAGATGCAAGAACGCAGCTTGTTCAGCCCTCACTGTGTTGTTAGACGCGCTGGACATCTAACAACGTCTGTTGAGAGTTCTGCAGAACCTGTCTCCATGTCTTGTTTTCGAACTCTGGAGGAGGCCTTTCCTTAGTTTGAGAACCAAATGCTTAGTTCAAAGAACATGAAAATAAGTAGCCAACATATAAAACTATCACTTTTTCTAGGGTTTCCATCACACCCAGAGTAAAAGCCAAAGTCCTCACAGTGACTCTCAGACCCTAAGTGAAGAATCTGGCTTCCTACTTTCTCTCTGACCTCATCCCCTACCTCTTCCCACTCACTCACTCCATCTTGGCCCCACAGGCCTCCTTGTTATTCCCCCCAGATCGCCAAGTATCACTTCACACCCATGAGGATGGCTGCTATTAAAGAAACAGAAAATAATGAGTGTTGGCGAGGATGTGGAGATATTGGGACGTTTGTGCACTGTTGGTGGGAATGTAAAATGGCGCAGCCGCTGTGGAACACAGCATGATGGTTTCTCAAAAAATTAGATATACAATTACAGTATGATCCAGCAATCCCACTTCTGGGTATATATCCCAAAGAATTGAAAGCAGAGACTCAAAAAGATATCTGTACTCCCATATTCCTAACAGCATTGTTCACAATAGCCAAAAGGCGAAACCCACATACTCATCAATGGATGAACAGATAAACAAGATGTAGTATATACATACAACGGAATATTATTCAGCCTTAAAAAGGAAGGACAATCAGATACATGCTACAACATGGATGAACCTTGAAGGCCTTATGCTAAGTGAACTAAGCTGGTCACAAAAGGACACTATTGTATGATTCCACTTATGAGGTACCTAGAGTAGTTGAATTCATAGAGACAGAAAGTAGCATGGTGGTTGCCAGGGTCTGGGGGGAGAGAAGGATGGGGAGTTACTGTTTAATGGGTACAGAGTTTCAGCTTAGGAAGATGAACAAGTTCTGGAGATGGATGGTGGTGATAGTTGCACAACAGTGTAAATGTGAGGCTGTCTTGGACCACCCTTTTCATTTTATTTATTTATTTATAAAAGTTTATTTATTTATTAGTAATCTCTACACCCAGAGTGGGGCTCAATTCACAACCCTGAGACCAAGAGTCACGTGCTCCTCTGATACTCCCCTGACTGAGCCAGCCAGGAGCCCCTGGACCACCCATTAATTTTTTTTATGTTTATTTTTGAGAGAGAGACAGAGTGTGGGTGGGGGAGGGGAAAAGAGAGAGGGAGACACAGAATCCAAAGCAGGCTCCAGGCTCCGAACTGTTAGCAGAGACCCTGATGCAGGGCTCGAACCCATGAACCATGAGATCCTGACCTGAGCCAAAGTTGGATGCTTAATGGACTGAGCCACCCAGGCGCCCTAAGGATCACCCATTTTATTTTATTTTTTTAAAATTTCTTTTAACGTTTATTTATTTTTGAGACAGGGAGAGACAGCATGAACGAGGGAGGGTCAGAGAGAGAGGGAGACACAGAATCTGAAACGGGCTCCAGGCTCTGAGCTGTCAGCACAGAGCCTGACGTGGGGCTGGAACTCATGGACCACAAGATCATGACCTGAGACGAAGTCGGAGGCCTAACCGACTGAGCCACCCAGGCGCCCCAAGGATCACCCATTTTAAAATCCCAACACACGTCCTGAGCACATCTGAACTTTTTCTTGCTTTACTTTTCTCTGCAGCACTGATCGCAAATCCAACACAATATGTATTCTTATTACTTATTTGTTTATTGTCTGCTTCCTCCTACAGAAATGTAAGCATCTTGAGTGGAGGGATTTTTGTGTTTTTCTTTGCTTTATAGCAGTGTTGAATAACTGGGGACCAGTATATTTGTTGAATAAATAAATGAATGACCATGGTTAGACATACACTTCTAGAGAAGGCACAGACAGAAAGAGAAAATGGGAAAATCCCATTTTTCATTTCATTTTGTTAACTAAGTTCTACGTTTGGCTATGAGACTTGCCCGTGTTCATGGTGGCTTTTGCTCTGTTTACTTTTTCGTATGTATTCTGAACTGTTTCCACTTTGGAAGTGTTTGTGTTCCACATACACCACACTTACTCTTTAAGGTTGTTGCCCTGAACTCAGAGCCTCTACTCTTGTATTCCTGACTGCTCCCCACCTCCCAGAGTTGCAGGGCTGTTTGAATTAGGACTTGGGAAACTCTGGGAAGCTTAGCTATCCAGGAGACTTTACACTTGTTTGTTTCAGAGCCACTGGTTTGAATGGCTCGGGACTTTTCATTCTCCTGAAATTTTAAGGTGGAGGAGAGAATTTATATAATTTGGGTTCAGGAAGAAGCTATGCTTGGATGGAAAGAGATTAATATCATCTCTGGAGATGTTGCGTTTCAAGTCCACTTCTCTGAAATTTTGAGAACCTTTCAGAAAATAATTATTTAATAGCCTCATTAGCCTTCCTCCCAAGTCTTTATCAAACTTCTATCCAAACTGTGTTTGAAGCTCTACAGGAGGAGCCACAGGGCCAGCTTCCTGATTGGTAGGGGTAGTAACACCCAACAATAGGCAGTGGAACTTAACTGCCTTGGAAAAATGTTTTGAAAAGGAAAGGTCCAGAGTGAGGGCAGTACCCTTCTTAGAGACAGAGGAGTGAACACAGTGACCTCCAGGATGGAGGAGAGTGGGTGGGGCTGGCTGGGAAAGCAAGACAGCCTGCAATTTAGTGGGTGGATTGTTGGATTTGACAGGAGTTCTTCTTGGCGACTTGGGATGGAACTTTTGTTTTGGAGTTTGGAATGAGCTCAGAGACTGAGAGAAACACAGGGAGGAGGAGGGAGAGAAGCGGGGAGCCGGGGGGCATTATGGAATTCATACAAGCTGGCTTCATGTTCCCTGGCCTCTCTCTGCATTTCTTTAAGTACCTCCCCTGCGCCAAGCACCTCCTTTGGGAGAGACTGTTTCCTAATTAAACTGAGATTCACAGGCCCAGGGCCCTCATTAGGAAATGTCCTCAGGAAATGCTCTTGAAATAGATGAGTGTGCATGTTCTAGTTGTTCTAGTCTCCTGTTTCCACCTCTGTTTGGCCCTTTCTCTCTTTCCAAAAAAGAAAAAAAAAAATGAAAAAAACCTTACTTCTAGGAATCTCAAGATATAGCAACCAATCAATACACTATATGTACATTTCCTCTGTCTTAAATGCCTCTTTTGGTTTCTTGGTACAATTATGAGCAGATCCTTGTTTTGGGTAGTGATGGCTGGGGATAGGAGTGTGGAATTCAGAAGGAGGAGGTATATGAATCCTGGCCCTGCCCTCTGGAAGCTTTTGGACTGTAAAAGAATTTAAGTGACACACCCAGGACTCCACCAGAAAGGGGAAATTAGTTTCAGCTGAACATCAGGATCGGCTGTAAGTGCTGGTGACAAGGGGAGGAAGGTTGGAAATGGGGGATTAGTCAGAATGGCTTAGGAATGGCTTCCTAGATGTGGGGGGAAAAGTTGTAGAATAGAGTTAAAAAGAGCTGGAGGGTCAAGACTGGAAGAAAGGAGTGAGGAGGGCATCCCTGGCAGGGCAGGTAACTTACCCAGGCCAAAGGCTCATCCCAGGAAGGGTAAATCAGGATATGAGGAGCTGAGTGAGGAAGGAGGTGATGGGCTTGAGGGTAGGGGGAGAATTAGGGCAGAGCTCTGGCAGCTGGGTCAGAGAGTCTGGACTGAATATAAACTTTTGGAATGATTGCAGATTATTACAAGAGAAAGGGTATTTCTGAACATGACGTTTGAGGACGATGTTCCTCTGTATTGGTATAAGCTGGATTGCAAGGAGACTTGCTTAGGATTCCCAATCATGGGTTTGCTTCTTCTTCTACAAGTTTGGTTGTTCATTTGTTTGTTCTGCTTGCTTCTGTTTGAGTCATAAGATATGATTATTTAACTTCCATGTGTTTTGTTCTTTGGGTTGCTTCTCTGGTATCTTCGTACTTCGTCTGTAGCCCACTTTCACTCATCTTCAGTAAAAGTGGGAAGAGCCCAAGGACCATCCTGCATAACAAAGTGGAGGGAAACAGAAATGATCAAAAGCATGTATGACCCTGCCATTCAGGTGGTCCTCCTTTGAGATTCTTGCTCGGGGCCCATGGCTGAACTTCAGGAGAGTGTAGGACATTTTTTTGAGAAGGGCAACGTCAAGGGAGTCTGTGATTCAACAAACGTTAAGAACCACTGTTGTGTCTTTGTTGGGAGGTAGGTGGCTGAGGATGGTTCCCCAGAGAGAGAAACATGGTACAAGCATCCCTACGGCCAACCACAGGAACGTCCAGAGACAGTTGAAGGAGCTGAGGGAGAAAGAGAAATTGGGAAAAGAGACTTGGGTTCAGGGGAACTGGTAAGAAGAGTGCCCCATCCTCCCCTGTTCTCCACCCTTTTTCTAGCAGGTATTCCTTCCCTATTTTCTCCATGTTCTGATGATGGCAGGACTCTGGTTCCCCTTCAGTTTAAATATATTGAGTGTCTGCTGTTTATCAATCTATGTACCAGGTCCTCTCACAGCAGTACGTCATGCATTTCCTTTGTTGAACCTGAAGTGCACAGAGTGGAATCAATCCCTTCCTCCATCATGGCATGTTGGCTCCATCCCTTTCTGTAAGGCCCCTTTTCAATTCATTTTCTTCTTTCCTTTCTCTGTTCCCATCTCCCCTCCTCACTGGGGGCACTTGTGTAGTGTCTTTAACAAATGCTCCTCCAATCTATGCTCTATATGTGTATTTAGATACATTCATCCACTCAACAACCACACAGTGCCAACTGTGTCAGGCACAGTCATAGGTGCAGGGAATGCAACCAGGAGCAAAATAATAAAAAAAGTCCTGTTTTCATGGAGCTTACATTCTTTTGGAGTGAGACAAATCATGAACAAATAAATAAGTAAAACATGTAGTACCTCAAGTAGTGATAAGCCCTATGGAAAAAAAAAAAAGCAGGGCAAGGGGATAAGATATGTTGAGGGGGATCAGGACCAGACTGCAGTTTTATATGGGGTGATTAAGGAAGGCGTTGCAACAAAGGTGCTATTTCAACAAACACAGTTAAGGAAGAAACTGCGTGGATATCTGGGGTAGAAGTGGTCCAGTTAGAGGGGACAGCAAGTACAAAGGCCCTGAGGTAGGGTCTTGTCTGGTATGTTAGGAGACCAGAATGGTTAGAAGGTCAGTGGCTAGAGAAAAATGAGTGGGAAGAGAGAGAGACAGAAGGCTGAGAGGTAGCTGGGTGAGTGACAAATACTGTAGGACTTTGTGATGAACATGCTCACATGGGTCTCCTCATGGACTCAGCAGAGAGTTTCCTTGGGGTATGTACCTAGGAGAGGGATTGTGGGGTTGGAGGGGGTGTGCACTCTTAATTCCACTAAGATTATGCCTCAAGATGGTGGCACCAGTTATACTCCCACCAGCAGTGTGTGGTAGTCTGTATCTTCTCATAGAATTCTCATGATGATCCAGTAAGGGAAGTCAAGTAAAGTTCCTTATGGAGGAGGAAACTGAGGCTTAGAGAGATTAAGCAAATTACTCTAGTTACATAGCCAAGCGGAAGAGCCAGGACTCAAATTCAAAAGTTTTGACATAATGTTCTTTGCTCTTACCACTACTGTACCCAGCACTGACTCTTTCAGAAATAAGATGAGGCATCTGTAGACAAAGATATTATTATTATTATTAATTAAAAAATGTTTATTTATTTATTTTGAGAGAGTGCAAGAGAGCATGTGAGTGGAGGAGGGGCAGAGAGAGAGAGAGGGAGAGAGATAATCCTAAACAGGCTCTGAGTTGCCAGTGCTCTATTCGGGGCTCGAACTCGTGAACTGAGAGATCATGCACCTGAGTCAAAATGAAGAGTCAGCTTAACCGACTGAGCCACTCAGGGGCCTTCCAGAGATATTATTGTTATTATTATTATTATTATTATTTAAATTTTTTATTATTATTTTGCATTTTTCTTTTCTTTCTTTTTTTTAAACTCTACTCTATTTTTCTAATTAAAATAAAAAAAAAATTTAAGTAGGCTCCACACTCAACATGGAGCTTGAACTCATGACCCCACGTTCAAGAATCATACACTCTACCCATTGAGCCAGCCAGGTGTCCCAAGACTTGCATTTTTCAATGCCTGGTCTAACTCAGTCAGTCTAGGACCCCAAAGTGTTTAGCACTAGCATGTATGTGGGTGTCTAATTAGAGTCCTTAGAATTTCAAGGTGAAATATATGGATTAAGACTGTTTTCATTTTATCATGAAGGCTAGCTAATAGTTTGAATTTTAGTGCATGATTTTGATGCTAGACATTTATAAAGATTAATTGATTTTCAAAGTTTGGGGACTTTGGATCAGATTTTAATATTAAATATTAAGTAGATTATATTACATGCATATTGTTGGCTAGGCACCGAGATAAGTACTTTCCAAGCATCATGTCACTTACTCCTGACAACAACTCTGTGAGGTGATTACTTTTACTCCCACTGAGGGGTGAACTCATTTGTCCAGAGTCACCCAGCTATGAGGTTGAGTTGAGTTTTGAACCTGAACAATTTACCTGCAGAGCCTTTATTCTTAACTACTAAACTGTGCTGCCTTCCTGTGAAGGAAGCTTTTAGAATCTCTTCCCTTTGAACTCTTAAAAACTGAGAATGAACTGAAGGTTGATGGGGGGGTGGGAGGGAGGGGAAAGTGGGTGATGGGCATTGAGGAGGGCACCTGTTGGGATGAGCACTGGGTGTTGTATGGAAACCAACTTGACAATAAATTCATATTAAAAAAATAAAAAAATAAAAAAACAAAAGGGAAATGCTATGTATACTAACAGTGAAAAATTTAAAAAAATCTATGAGGCTAATAAAAGGCGGGATGACTATTTAAATAAATTACTATTACACACTTGGAAAAAAAAAGAATCTCTTCCCTTTGAAACTGAGGACAGCTTCCTGTCAAGTGGGGTGGTTTAGAGCAGTCATGGGAAGTGAGGGGCTAGGTGGACAGGAATATCCAGAGGGAGAGGATCTGAAGTTTGAAAATGTTCCCCAGTTGTCTTCATTATGTCTCCCTCTGTCCCTGAAGTGAGAACCTCTGCCCTAGGCATCCTACCTGGATTAGAGATTCTGAACGTGATGCTTCAAAAAAAAGGAGGACTTCTCTAACTGGGTGTGGGTGGTTCATTGCCTGTAACCCAAGGCAGCCTGATATTTTTAAAACAAGTGTCCTCAAAGGCAGACAATGTTTTATCACCTATGTATGGCTTATACCTGCCATGAATGATCTGTGGTCAAGGTTTTATCACAGTTGGTTTTCCCTTCACACTTTTCATTTTGATTGCCTTCTACAAGGAGGGTAATGCCATTTATATATTTACCTGAGCCAGGTTTATAAGGTTGCTTGGTTGCAAGGTATGTATCTCAAAGTCAAGTAGATAGGATATTCTGGATTATGTGCTCTTGCAGGTTTCTCTTCTCCGTGTGTACATTTGTTCAACAAATATTTATTAAGCACCTAATTCACAGTTAGGAGGAGGAGGAGAAGGAGGAGCAGGAGGAGGAGGAGGAGGAGAAGGAGACAGGTAGTTGAACTGGAATTTTGATATATTAGGATAAATGACAAATGAGGTAAGCCCGGGTGCTATGACAGTACACAGAAAGGGCAGCATAAGGGTCAGGGAAGCCTTCCTAGGGAAGCAACTTCTGAGCTGGGAATTGAAAGATAAGGAGGGCTTAGCTAATGAAGGGGGCAAAGAGGGCATTAGAAGCAAGGGAACAGAATGAGTGTAGAATTTCGCAGCTGGAACATGAACTGCGCAGGGGATGAAGCTAGAGGAATAAAAACAGGTCAGGTTATGAAGGAAGGGCAGTAGGGAATCACTGAAGGGTTTGAAGCCTGGGGGTGGGGTGGGGACACCTC
The DNA here is from genome assembly GCF_023721935.1 of Panthera uncia. Classification (NCBI taxonomy): domain Eukaryota; kingdom Metazoa; phylum Chordata; class Mammalia; order Carnivora; family Felidae; genus Panthera; species Panthera uncia. The sequence goes on from NC_064809.1 coordinate 77,717,401, forward strand.
AATCACATTTATAGTGTATAAAGGTTCCGTGAGTTAAGAATGGACCTCCTTGTCTATATCGTGTGCTTGTTAGTAAATCAGAACATCGGAACTGGTGGGTGGCAAATAAGGAATCTTGATGGATTTGTAGATGGAAGGGCTGACCCAATAATCTAAGGGTTCCTTTTGATAATCTTTAGAGAAGAATTTTCAAATTTGACTTGATCCTTTTGTCTTTGAAACCCCCTGACAATACTCCCTAAAATTCTTTCAAAACCAAAGCCTGAGTAGGGAGGAGAATGGGGGCTGTGTGACTTTGTTTTCTCTGTTCTCCACTACTCATTTCCGGGGCATTGCTGTGAATTGTTCATCCAAAGCCTTGCTCCCCATGAGGAGGGGACCATTTGAATAGCAGCAGGGGAGTAGAGGAAGGAGGAACCACACGCCGGGTTCGTTCATTAAGAAAATATATTTGGCATATTCAGACAATGGTTTGAGCGAGTTAAAAATAACTCCTCGTGAAAAATTAATAGGGAGTTATAAGTGAGTGTTTTAATACAAGCTCACAGAGCAGGGCAGATTCTCCAGGTGGCTGGCGGCTGACATCACGGATGTGTTTATAGAGCACGGGGTGGCCAGAGAGGAGAGTCGTCTGCAGAAGTGAGCTCACCTTCTCTCCCGGAACCCAGAGAGGGAGGAGACAGAAAGAATTGTTTTGGTTGTGAGCTACTGAGCTAGGTGACTTATTTCTTTCTCCTTACCCATCACACTCTCATAACTGTGGACATAAAAATTGTAGTGAATTTTGCCTGGTTGCTTTGGGTGAAGTATATTGAATGTCAGAATTCATAAAATGGCCTTTCTGGTTCTTCTCCCTTCTTAGTAATGGACCCTTGTTGGCTGCTACACTCATTTCTCCAGTGTTTCTTCGCCTGACAGACTGTTCCTCTCATTCTTACAGGTAGTTATAAAGGCCCTGCTCCTTTCTCCCACTTCCTCTCTTCTCACAGCGCCTCTGTGGGCCTAGGTAGGTAAAGCCAAGGGTTGGACTGTACTTTCTTTTCCATCAGTACAGCTAAATGGGTGATGCAGAATGAAGAGAAAGGAAACCAAAGTGATGTCTGACCTTGGCTAGCTGATTTTGGGGCTAAGGGTGTTAAGACTGGGGGACCAATATTTGTATTTTAAACTCAGATGATATTTAAAAAATGGTTCTGTAATTGCAATGAGGCCCTCTAGGCCGTGAATTAATGTGTCATAACTCACGCCCAAGCACTGCGCAAACATCCCGCGTGTGAATTATTGCACAATAAATTCATGCCCTGTTGTGTCTTACAGCTTAATTAGTACATGAAGCTACATGAGTTAGACGAACCCAAATGGGATTATGTCATGTGGTGCGTAAAAAGGCAGAATGTTGGGAGGTATTTGGCACTTTTTCTGGGGGGAAAGCAGGGCTGATTTTTCTGGAGTGTCCTCTGGTGTCAGTTTCTGTGATTTGGGGCTGCAACAGGTAACATGTGACTTCTGAGCTTTGGTTAGTTGGTTGAATATGGGTTCAGTAAATATCTATTGTTTATTATGTCTTAGGCATTATGGAGGGATAGCACATATAAGATGAAATACGAAGCAGGAACTTTGAAACCTGAGCACCCGAACTCGGCAGCCTCAACTCAACTCGGCTTAACTCAGCCTCACTGAACCCAATCTGAGACTCTCTGCTCACTGGGCTTGATCCTAGAACCCTCTTCAATTCCAGCTAGAATGTTGTATCAGGCACTTCGCAGATTTGGTCAAAAGCTGGTACGGAGACATACGCTGGAGCAATACGTGGCTAAGATTTCCACTGCCGGAAGGCTGAGCACTCTGGATATAGTGGCCTTGGGTGTGGTCAACACAGTGGGTGCAGGTGTGTATGTCCTGGCTGGTGAGGTAGCCAGTGGTAAAGCAGGACCATCCATTGTGATCTGCTTTTTGGTGGCCGCCCTGTCTTCTGTGTTGGCTGCTCTGTGCTATGCAGAGTTTAGCGCCCGGGTTCCCCATTCTGCTTCTGCATATCTGTACAACTATGTCACTGTAGGTGAACTCTGGGCTTTCATCACTGGCTGGAACCTCATCCTCTCCTATGTTACTGGTGCAGCCAGTGTGGCCCGGGCCTGGAGCTTAGCTTTTGACAACCTGATTGGGAACCAGATCTCTCAGACCTTGCATGAGAGCATCCCACTGAATATTCCCCATGTCTTTGCAGAATATCCAGACTTCTTTGCCATGGGCCTGATGTTGTTGTTCACCGGACTGCTGGCTGTCAGGGCTAGTGAGTTTGTCTTAGTTACTACAGTGTTCACAGTGGTGAATGTTTTGGTTCTTTGTTTTGTCATCATCTCTGGCTTTCTTAAGGGGAAACTGCACAACTGGCGGCTTACAGAAGAGGACTACATAATGACCATGTTTAGACTCAATGACACTTCTCCCTTGGGCCCTCTGGGCTATGGAGGATTTGTGCCTTTCGGTTTCCAGGGGATTCTCCGTGGAGCAGCGACCTGTTTCTATGCATTTACTGGTTTCGACAGTGTTGTTACCATTGCCGAAGAAGCCCAAAATCTCCAGCGTTCTGTCCCCATGGGCATTGTGATTTCAGTGTTCATCTGCTTTTTGGTGTATTTTGGGGTCTCTTCAGCACTTACACTTATGGTGCCTTACTACCAGCTTCAACCTGGGAGCCCCTTGCCTGAGGCATTTCTCCATATTGGCTGGGCCCCTGCCCGCTATGTCGTGGCTATTGGAGCCCTCTGTGCTCTTTCTACCAGCATCTTGGACTCTATGTTTCTCCTTCGTTGGATGACCTTCGTGATGGCAGATGATGGCCTCCTGTTCGGTGTCCTTGCCAGGATAGACTCCAAAACAAGCATCCCCATTGTGGCCACTGTGGTCTCGGGCATTATCACAGCGTTGATGACATCCTTCTTTAGACTCACTGATCTTGTGGACCTCATGTCATTTGGGACCCTGCTTACTTACTCCCTGGTGGCTATTTGTATTCTCATTGTCAGGTATCAGCCTGAATTGAATGATGAAGAAAATGAAGCAGAGGCACAGGAGGAGAATGGGCCTGCAGCAGAGAAGCTGACTCTGTGGAGACTATTTTGTCCAGGCAGCTCCACCCCCACTCCACTCTCTGGCCGGGTTGTCTATGTTTGCTTCTCACTGCTTGCTCTGCTCCTCCTTCTTCTTTGCTTGGTGCTGGTCCAGTGGCCAGTTCTACTGCTTTTTGAAAACCCACTGTTGATTATAGTGGTTGTACTACTCCTGATTCTCATCACTGGGATCACTGGAGTCATCTGGAGACAGCCACAGAGCCCCACTCTCCTTTACTTTAAGGTCCCTGCTCTGCCTTTCCTCCCAATAATGAGCGTCTTTATGAATGTTTACCTTATGATGCAGCTGACACTTGGCACCTGGGCCCTCTTTGGTGTCTGGATGCTGATTGGGTTTGCTATCTACTTTGGCTATGGGATCCACCATGCATGCAGGATTAACCCCACTTGAGTTAGGACCTGAATTGTGGACCTTGAACTCTGCAGTGCCTGTACATATTCGATTTTACATCATCACACCTGGATGCTGTCTGGTTTCCTTGCACGATAATGGAGGGTACTTTGGAGCACAACATCCATGGGATATTGATGGGGAAACACTAATAGAGCTCTGTATGTATTGTGAAGGATGTGTCTTTGCTCTTTCTCGTCTTTAAAAAAAGTTGTTTTTTTTTTTTTTAACTTATCTGCTTTTCAATTGTGTCTGTAACTGTTTACTGGTTTTAAGAAGTTATTATTAAAAGAAACTAGAAAAAGTGTTTTTGTTTTCTTTGGGTAAATACCCAGTGGTGGAATTACTGGATCATATGGTAATTCTATTTTTAATTTTTTAAGGAACCTCCATACTGGCTCAATAGTGGCTGCACCAACAGCCACCAACAGCACATGATGGTTCCTTTTTCTCCACATCCTCACCAACACTTGTTATTTTTTTGTCTTTTTGGTTTTAGCCATTCTGACAGGTGTAAAGTGATAACTCATTGTAGTTTTAAATTGCATTTCCCTGATAATTAGTGATGCTGAGCATCTTTTCATGTGTCTGTTGGCCATCTGTATGTCTTCTTTGGAGAAATGTCAATTCAGGTCCTCTGCCCATTTTTAAATTGGATTATTTGTTTTTTGTGTGTGTTGAATTGTGTAAGTTCTTTATGTATTTTAGATGTTAACCCCTTATTGGATATATCATTTGTGAATATCTTCTCCCATTCAATAGGTTGCCTTTTTGTTTTGTTGATGGTTTCCTTTGCTATGCAAAAGCTTTTCACTTTCACTAATTTGAAAAGATACATGCACCCCTATTTTTATTGCAGTGCTATTGACAATAGCCTGGATATGGAAGCAACCCATCCATTGATAGATGAAAGAATAAAGTTGTGACACACACACACACACACACACACACAATGGGATACTACTCATCCATAAAAGAGAATGAAATCTTGCCATTTGCAATGACGTGGATGGAGCTAGAGCTTATTATTATTATTATTATTAGAGTGCATGGGGGGGGGAGAGGCAGAGGGAAAGAGAGAGAGAGAATCTTAAGCAGTCTCCATGCTCAGTGTGGAGCCTGACAGGGGCTCAATCCCATGACCCTGGGATCATAAACTGAGCCAAAATCAAGTCGGATGCTCAACCGACTGAACCACCCAGGAGCCCCTCGAGTATGCAAAATAAGTCAGGCAGAGAAAAACAAATGCCATATGATTTAACTCAGATGTGGAATTTAAGAAATAGAAGAAATGAATAAACAAAAAGACAAACAAAAAATCCCCCTAGATTCTTAAATACAAGGAACAAATTTGGTGGTTACAAAAGGGGAGGTGTGTGGGAGAAAGGGTGAAAGAGATAAAGGGAATTAAGAGTGTACTTATCTTGATGAGCACTGAGAAATGTATAGAATTGTTGAATCATTATATTGTACTCCTGAAACTGTATGTTAATTATACTTCACTAAAAAAGTAAACTAGAAAGAGACAAAAAATATATATAACTGAAATATGGTCCCTTCCCTTAAGGAGCTTATATTCTGTGTTTTTCTGTGTTTTTAAAAAATGTTTATTTATTTATTTTGAGAGAGAGAGAGAGAGAGAGAGAGAGCGCGCATAGGGGAGGGGCAGAGAGAGAGAGGGAGAGAGAGAATCCCAAGTAGGTTCTGCACTATCAGCACAGAGCCCAATGTGGGGCTTGATCTCATGAACTGTGAGATCGTGACCTGCCAAAATCAAGAGTCAGATGCTTAACTGACTGAGCCACCCAGGTGCCCCAGGAGCTTATATTCTAATACAAGGGGTAAAGCATAGCTTCAAGTGTTGTCATTAGTAATATACAAATAAAGGGTCTTGGAAATTTGGAGTGGAGGTTGATCATTTGTGGCTGGCACAGTGGTGAGGGTTGATCGGTGAAATCAGAGAAGACTTTGTTGAGGAATGGCATTTGAGTTGGCTCTCTTTAGGGACAGATAGGATTTTTCCATAAGTGGGCAGCAGGGAGAGATTGTAGCAGAGAGAGTAACACCAGGAAACGTACAGGAAAATGAAGCAGAGGCTTGGCTGTGTGAGAGGGCAACAGGCCATGCACAGGTGGATTGGAGCCAGAGCCTTCCTCTGAGCACAAAGCACTTTGGCTTTGAATCCACCGCCCATGCTGAAAATCCCTGGGGTTGGTTTTTTCTACTTGCTAATATCTGTATCCCTGGATTTTAAAGTTTCTCTACTATTGTCTGCTTTGGTCCACTTGTTCAGAAAGTGTGTAGTTGAGAGCCAGGTGTCCTGGGTTTTGTCTTGTTTCCACCACTAACTAGCAATGTGGCCTCGAGCAAGCCACTCAGTTCCTTCAACACTCTGCTTATTTATCTGTAACACAAGAGGTCACAACTGATCATTTCTTTAAAAATTTTTTTTAATGTTTTTATTTTATTTTTGAGAGAGAGAGAGAGAGAAAGAGAGGCAGAGATCAAGCAGGGGAGGGGCAGAGAGAGAAGGAGACACAGAATCCGAAATAGGCTGCAGGCTCTGAGCTGTCAGCACAGAGCCTGACATGGGGTTGCAACTCACGGACCATGAGATCATGACCTGAGCCCAAGTCAGATGCTTAACCGACTGAGCCACCCAGGTCCCCAGAACAGGACATTTCTAAAGTTCCACTTAGTTAAAAAATTCAAGGATTTCCTCTGTTTTTTTCTGTCCTGTTATTCTCTCAACTAGGTCTGTCTACTGCATGAAATCTAAACCTGTATCCTGCCCACTTTTCACGATGACCCACTGTTGGAGCAATAGAGGTACAGTAAATAACACCCCATGTCCCCCCTCCTATGTTTAGAACCAATCGATAATCAAGATACAGAGACAGGTGGTTAAACCGTCAACTTTAGACAGACTTACTCATCACGAGTAGTACTGAGCACCCCCGGCCATCCATCACAGTAGAGAGCCTGCTTTTATTAGATTTTTCTCATGTATGAGCAGGTTGAATGCATGTGTCCTGTGGGCAGGTCAGCCCTGGATAAAAAAAGAAAACCAACAAATAACTGGAAGAGGCTGAGCTGGGCATGCTCAGTGCTGTCTCTTCAACTCACTAATCAGGTACAGTGAGAGAGGGGATGTGGAGAGAGGCCAGGAATAGTACTCTGCTCAGTGGTTCTCAAACTTCAGTGAGTGTCTGTCACCTCACCTGAAGGGCTTGTGAAAACAAGCTTGTAACAGGTTCCAGGTGATGCTGACACTGCTGGTCCAGGGACCACACTTTAAAAACCAAAGCTCCTGCTGAAGCCCTTCCACATGTAAAGATGAAGTGAGGGGAACAAAGGTGCCCTTTTAACATTTACCTTCATTTAATGAAACATTTAGATTAAAATACCATTGCTAAGTCTTTCACAGTGGGGAAATCATAGTGAATCATTTCATAATGTATGTGTATATCAGATCACCACAATGTCCACTTTACATAGCTTTACAATTTTATATGTCAGTTATACTTCCTCACTAAAGCTGAAATAAAAAAATAAAATACTACGGTTATCTGTGTGTCTTTATTTTTTCTACTAGATTGTAGGTCATAGGTAAGGAGTGTATCTTGTTCACTCCCCCAGAGCATCCAGCTGGGGGCCAAGCACATAATGAACATTTAATCAATTTATGTTAAATTGAATTAAGCCTTACATGTGTCTTTGGTGTAGAAAATTCTCCCTCTTCTCATGCTAGCACTGTGCTACTCCTTTATTTTTTTATTTTTATTTTTATTTTTTTTAACATTTATTTATTTTTGAGACAGAGAGAGACAAAGCATGAATGGGAGAGGGGCAGAGAGAGAGGGAGACACAGAATCTGAAACAGGCTCCAGGCTCTGAGCTGTCAGCACAGAGCCCGATGCGGGGCTCGAACTCACGGACCGTGAGATCGTGACCTGAGCTGACGTCGGACGCTTAACCGACTGAGCCACCCAGGCGCCCCTGTGCTACTCCTTTAAAACTATCTCCTAGGACAGTCTCCTTGACAAATGGCATTTCTCTCCATCTAGAACCCAGCGTCTAGAACTGTACCCAGGCACTTCTACTTTTTCCTTTGTTTGGCTCTGCCTGAGTTCTGGTGACTATCCTATCCTGTCTGTTCCATCACAGTGGAATCTTGCTCAGGGCAAGAGGGGAGGTTCTCTCCTTCCTCTAGACCTAGCAGAAAGAACAGTGTTGTTCATTCAAAGAGCAACAGGGAAAATACAGCCCTGGGGCAAGAGAATGCCTGAACCTACCTCCTCTGGTCCCTCTCCATCTATTCCCATGGGATTTGGGGAGGAGCAGGAAGTAGTGAAATTGATAGAAGACCCAACCCATTCTACCTGACTCCACAGAATCCCTGAAGTCTAGACTGTCTCCAGCGTGGGCACAACAGACATCTTTCTTGAAGCAGTCAGAGTTCTATGTTTTGGCATAGAAGGACCAGTGTCTTTCTATTTATGTATGGGGCCTGCCCTGAGAGAGGGGGATAGGAAGCTACTATCTTACTTGTGGAATTTCTCATATTTGCAACAGGGAGCAGTTGACTCCAGAGAAACCTGCTGGAGGGAGAATTACCATATACTTACCAACTCCTTTAGACGCTTTTTGAGAGACTGCTGAAAAAACCTTGTGAGATCATCTAAGATTCTTTGGGGAGAGAGAATTTATACTGCATGGGGAGAAAAATTGGACTGAAATAAGAGGAATTAGGAACTGGTTAAGGATTGAGACATCATGACTTTGGAAGGGAAGGTATGAGTAGAAACTGAGAAAGAGGTATTGGCCAAGAGAAACTTCCTGGAGGAGGATGCCTATGGAGAAATTTGGGAAATAAAAGAAGGATAGGTGAGCTGGAAAAGAAATGGGATGGTAATTCTAGGCTACACGGACCTTTAAGAGTCATGAAAGAATAAGTCTTGTGAGGGATGTGTTTTTTCACATTTGAAGGGAATTTATGAGGCAGGTTTGTATTGTGTATTTGTGCCATGGAGTGAGATTTCTGAATCAGGAAGATGAGATATGATTCTTATTGCAATCTGGAGGATAGACAGGATATAGATAGATAGACTCTTCCTGGGAGACAGTTGTAGAAACTACTACAGTCACCTATCTAGATCCTTGCTCTTCAAAGTATGGTCCATGCAATGAGAAAAAATGAAATATGGCCTTTTGTAGCAACATGGATGGAACTGGAGAGTGTGATGCTAAGTGAAATAAGCCATACAGAGAAAGACAGATACCATATGGTTTCACTCTTATGTGGATCCTGAGAAACATAACAGAAACCCATGGGGGAGGGGAAGGAAAAAAAAAAAAAAAGAGGTTAGAGTGGGAGAGAGCCAAAGCATAAGAGACTGTTAAAAACTGAGAACAAATTGAGGGTTGATGGAGGGTGGGAGGGAGGGCAGGGTGGGAGGGAGGGCAGGGGGGTGATGGGTATTGAGGAGGGCACCTTTTGGGATGAGCACTGGGTGTTGTATGGAAACCAATTTGACAGTAAATTTCATATATTAAAAAATAAAAAATTAAAAAAAACAAAAAACAAAAAACAAAAAAAAAACACATATACACAGAAGATAAAAAAAAAACAAAACAAAACAAAAAAAAAAAAAACAAAAAAACAAAGTATGGTCCATGGACCACCAGCATGAGTGCCACCTGAGAGCTTGTTAAAAATGCAGAATCTTAGACCTCATGAATCCAACCCAGACCTCATGAATCCGAATCTTCATTTTTAATAAGCTCCCAAGTGATTTGTATGCTCTTTTTGGCTTGAGAAGCACTGGCCTTAAATGATCGATAATACATGTCTGTCCTCACATGAGCACTATAGAAGGCCTGAAAACTTTGGAATTGGGAGTCTAAGAGGAGGGGCCTAGGCTGGGGAAATTGAGTTTGGGGAAGAGGGAGAAGTGTGGGCCCTGGCTCCTCTTCTGTCTCCAGGCCTCCCACGCCAGTCACTATGCCAGGGTTTGGCACTCTGCCCACTTTGGGAAAATACCTTGCCATGCCCACGCTGGAGTCTGCCTGGTCCTCAGGGGCTCCCCTGGGGCAAGCATTGCGTGGGTCATGACTTCTGCCAATTTTGTTTCCCCTACTTCATATGATGGACTGGAAGGGACTGGGGAGGTCATGTTAGTCATGCTTCGCCTCAGGGTTGTACTGTCCCTTAGTCAAATGAGTGATAATTTGGTGATACTAATTGAAGAGACTATGGGGGTTGGAGGGACTGAAATAGGAGTTCTTAACTGTCCTGGCAGTTAAGATATTATCATGATATTTTCATGTCTCAAAGATATTTATTTTCATCTTTCAAAAGTTTAAGGAGAGACCGGATGACTGGATAAGGGGTTACACCCTGGTAGGGACCAAATTAATGCTTTTAGAGGGATCTTTTGATGATTTTTAATGGGTTAATAGCAAAATACATGGGACCTAAAATTTCAGAGACCTAGGGTGATAAGCAATAGAACAATGTTATCATGTGGATGTTGGAGAATTTTCTTAAGCTTTTGAGGGTTTGTGTACCTCACCCCCAATCAGATGAGTCATAAGGAGAGGCCAATGTTGAAAGAAAACAGATCGAGATTGAACATAAGGAAGAATTTTCTGAGATTAAAGGGTGACCAGGGGAGATGGGAAGGTGCAGTCTCTGGCCATGTGTATGGCTGTCTCACTTGGGTTTGGAATGCTTCAGACGGTCTCTTGCCCAGAATGAGGGAAATGCACAGAATGAACTCTCATTATCTTTTTTATCCCAAGAATTCTCCAGTCAACGCCTTAAATGAGAAGCTGAGGTGGATGTGTGGAGTATGTAAGACAGTGAGGCATGGGAATGATGAATGACAGAAGAAAAAAGCAATCTTATTAGAACATTGAAATCTGCTAAAAATTTTAAAACAGGGCTTGGATTTAAGAGAATAAATTGCATTTTAGGGCTTGAATGAGAGTTTTAGGTTTCTATGTCTTTCCATTCTCCAGGTACTTATCTTGTTTCATTGATGAGATTTTAAAAACTCATAAGGAAAAAGAGCAGCTCTTTTATGTATAACTTCTTTTTTAAAAAAATTACTTATTTTGGGGCACCTGGGTTGCTCAGTTGGTTGGGTGACCGACTTCAACTCAGGTCATGTTCTCGCAGTTTGTGGGTTCGAGCCCTGCGTCGGGCTCTGTGCTGACAGCTCAGAGCCTGGAGCCTGCTTCAGATTCTGTGTCTCCCCCTGTCTACCCCTCCCCTGCTCATGCTCTGTGTCTCTCTGTCTCTCAATAATAAATAAATGTTAAAAAAAATTAAAAAATATATTTATTTAAATTCAAGTTAGTTAACACACAGTGTAGTATCAGTTTCAGGAGTAGAACCCAGTGATTCATCACTTACATATACTACCCAGTGCTCATCCCAACAAGTGCCTTCCTTAATGCCCATCTCCCATTTAGCCCACCCCTCCCAACCTCCCTTCCCGCAACCCTCAGTTTGTTCTCTGTATTTAAGAATCTCTTATGATTTGCCTCCCTCTCTGTTTTTATTTTATTTCTCCTTCCTTTCCCCTATGTTCATCTGTTGTGTTTCTTAAATTCCACATATGAGTGAAATCATGTGATATTTGTCTTTCTCTGACTTATTTTGCTTTGCATAATACTTCTTTCTATCTCCAATGCCCATAGAGTGATGATGAAAATATAGCTATCATATGCGAATACTTTGTCCTATACTTTGTTCCAAGCACTTTCCATCATCACCTATTTAGTACAGAAGTTCAGTGAGGTGAGTATTGTTATCCTCATTTTACAAAAGTTGAATCTAAGGCTCAGAGAGGTTAAGGCATTTGTGCAAAGTGAGTTGTAAAGCTAGGATTTGTACCAAGTTTGAGCAAAGCTTTTGCTGCTAACTCCTAATCTGTAGTCTGCATGGAATAGCGGCTTAGTAAGGGATAGATGGCCATTGAAACTTGATGGCATAGAGGTAATTGAAAGACAGCGGATAATTCCAAATAGTGAATAATGAAAACACAATTTCTATTTGTTTTGTGGCATGTAGTCAGAGACACACTTAGTGACACATGCAAGCTTCTACTCAGACATTCTCTCATTCACCTTCACCGTGCCCCACCCTGCAGTTAGGAGCTTGGGAAGGGGGAGAGGCTGCGTATATTATGTTCATAAAGCAACTCATTGAAAATCATGTGTATGTGCCTACTATATGGACATAAATGTTTGAATTTGAGTGGAAATATGCACCAAGGAGTGGGGTACATTTATCTCAGTAGGTCTATAAACATGAACATATTTGTTAGACTTTTTGGGTATGAGGTGTGTGTGTGTACAAATCCTGAAGGAGTTAAACCAGCTATAAGGAACTGGCTGCCTTCCACCCCTGGCCCTGGTTGATGTGTTTGTACCAAACCCTGATATTTATTTTCATCACCTCTCAAGGGAACCTCAATGAGTTTTCTTTCTGGGAAGTTTATGGCTAAGATGCTGGGCTGCTTTGGGCCCCTATAAATCTGCTATAATCAGAGGAGGTTTGTAGAGAAAGAGAAACAGCAGCCGCAAGGCAATCCCCTCCTGTCTTTTACTTTCTAGCCTAATACACAGCCGCCCTTGTATGTACACCACCCACGTAACCACCTCCCCTCTCCTAGAACCCCCTCATGGAAGGTACTAAGAGGAGTCATTTCATTTACTTCTTTGCTTCCAAGTAGGACTCTCTATTTGAGCCATCCCAGAAAAAATAGAACTAAAAATTATATAATTAAGGAATCTAGGGTTGAGATTGTGAGAAACTGGTCATTTGTGAAACTAATTTCATAGGAAGCAATGAGCTTTGACAGAAGCAGCAATGGTAAGAGGAGTTGAACGTCTCTGTTTACTTCTTTTTTTTTAAATTTTTTATTTATTTTTGAGAGACGGAGTGAGACAAAGTGAGAGTGGGGGAGGGGCAGAGACAGAGGGAGACACAGGATCAGAAGCAGGCTCCAGGCTCTGAGCCGTCAGCACAGAGCCCGACGCGGGGCTCGAACCCACAGACCGTGAGATCATGACCTGAGCCGAAGTCAGACGCTCAACCAGCTAGCCACCCAGGCGTCCCTCTGTTTACTTCTTTAGAAAACTTGAAGCAAAGCTCCTGGAAACAGGAGGCGGGACACATGGTTCAAAGGCAAACACAGCACAGGAACTCCCCTCCTCCAGCTTCCAATGCCGGTAGTTGGGAGATTTTTTTATGAGGGATTTTTATGACAAACTTTACTTTACATTTGACATTTAACAGCATCTCTTGTCCAGAGAAGGAGGAAATATAGATATTTATTGACGTAGAGTGTCAGAAGATCGAGGAAAATTGACTATGGAGATAGAAGGAGGAGGAGGGGGTTTCTCTCTTTCTCCAGGTATGCAAATTACCTAACTTAATTTGTGTAGCATATGCTTTTCTGTGCTTTGTGCTCTTCTCGGTAATGAGATTAAGAAATCATTTCATTGTTAATAAAGAACTCAGTGGGGGGAGAGAGGAGATGAGAGACATATAGATGGAGGCATAATAGGTACCCTGTCCCATTTGAACCATATACCCCTTAAATAAGATCAGATGCAAGACAAGTGGGGATAAATGGAACCCAAGGTGGGGCCCAGGTCCTGGCTCCTATCTTTTCTGTTCAAAGCCTCTGGCTTCTGCAGTTTTATCTTGAATTTCGCTGGTCCTTGCATTTCACTCTCTAATGATAAACAGAATTCAATATCAAATGATGCCCAAAGTCAAGAAATCCTTCCCAGTAGCTGTGTCTTTTCCTTGGAATTCGATCCTCCCAATCTCTGACTACTGAATCCTACATAATCATCATGGTCCAGTTTAAACTTTTTAAAAAATGTTTTATTTATTTGTTTTTGGAGAAAGGCAGAGCATGAATGGAGGTGGGACAGAGAGAGAGACACAGAATCTGAGGTAGGCTCCAGACTTTGAGCCATCAGCACAGAACCTGATGCAGGGCGCAAACCCATGAACCATGAGATCATGACCTGAGCCGAAGTCATATACTCAACCGACTGCGCCACCCAGGTGCCCCCATCATAGTCTGGTTTATTTAAAAAAAAATTTTTTTAACATTTATTTATTTTTTTTTTTTAATTTTTTTTTTCAACGTTTTTTTATTTATTTTTGGGACAGAGAGAGACAGAGCATGAATGGGGGAGGGGCAGAGAGAGAGGGAGACACAGAATCGGAAACAGGTTCCAGGCTCCGAGCCATCAGCCCAGAGCCTGACGCGGGGCTCGAACTCATGGACCGCGAGATCGTGACCTGGCTGAAGTCGGACGCTTAACCGACTGCGCCATCCAGGCGCCCCAACATTTATTTATTTTTGAGAGACAGAGAGAGGCAGAGCATGAGCAGGGGAGGGAGGGAGGGAGAGAGAGAGAGAGGGAAAGAGAGATACAGAATCTGAAGCAGGCTCCAGGCTCTGAGCTGTTTGTTAGCACAGAGCCCGACATGGGCTCGAGCTCATGAACTGCAAGACCGTGACCTGAGCCGAAGTCAGACGCTCAACCGACTGAGCCACCCAGGCGCCCCCATCATAGTCCAGTTTAAATGTTACCTCCTGCCCAAGCCTTCCTGGATAATCTGCATCAGAAGCAATTTATTTCCCTTGACCTCCTCCAGTCTTTGTGTCAGTCTTTCTGCACACTGTCTTCAGTGGTAGTTACCGTGTGTCTTCCCTTTCTCCCTTACTCAACTGTAAGCTACTAGAATGGGGAGACTGTACCCTGTATATTTTTATATTCTCTCTGTAGTGCTTAACACAGAGCTAAAGAATTGTTAAATAACTTTTGTGCATGGCATACAGTTGTAGGGAAAGAGGCTATGGGTAGAGATGTAGAATAGGGGCATTATGAGTATTGATTAAGGGTATTATTGTTAAATGGACATGATACTTTCAGATATAGATCATATTATTAGGAAATTTTTATCCCACCAGTAGATTTATTCCCATATAGTCGATTTATTCATCATTAATCCTTTCTCTCATTCAAATATATAGTTTTCCTAGTGGGAAATAGACAATAAGCAAGAAAACAAATGTTCAAATAATTACAGATTGTGTTAAACACTCAAAGGAAATAAACAGGATCTTGTGATAAAGAATAACAGGGAATTTTCTTTAGGCATGGAGGTTAGGAGAAAGACCTTTGTGGTTGCTGTAATATATATATCCTACTATTATTATGAGTTAATTCAATTTGTAACCTGAAGAGAAGTAATAATAAAATCAATAACAGAATAAGAATAGCAGCCTTCCCACCAGGGGGCGTTTTTGTCAACCCAACCTTAGGTTTAGTTTCTTTGGTCCAACTTCCCAGCCTCCCCTCTGCCTTGGGAAGTGGGGAAGTCAAGGCCCTCCCCTTGCCTCGGGATGGACCCTGCCCCCTCTTCTCTAGCCTAAGAGTCGGCAAGCAAAACAGGTGTTAGGAGCTTTGATCTTATTAGAGACTTGGAGACAGATCAAGGTACAGGCCTCTGAAATAATGCCCCAGGATGTGAGAAGCTGGGGAAGAGATGGAGACAGAAGTACACAGAGAGGCAAATTGCTGTCACAGAGACTCCCTTTTACCTCCCGTCTCAGTGTCAGTGGGTTCTGGGCTCTGTACTTCATGGGGGAGCTTGTCAGGGCTTTCGGCTTTTGGGGAGTGGGAAGATATCCCCTGAGTGACTTTTGAGACCTGCCCTGGTCATTCTTGGATCCATGCTCCAAAGTTGAAGACAACCAAGGCTGTGAGGAGCACAGAGTCTGCCAATCTCCCGGCAGGCTCAGGTAGTTCTTTAATTACCAGGATCTCCTTTGACTACTTTTCTGCTCCCCTTCTCATGGCACAAGTTGGTAGCATTAGTTTCTGCCTCTTGTAGAGGAGTGGTCACATTAAGAAAGGCTTGGGAGTGGGTAAGAAGAATAGGAGACTGGTGCCTGGAGCTTTTATACCCACTAACCTTTCCTGAGCCCTGTCTCCTGTTGGGATAACACATTTTGGTTGCTGGCTCAAGAGTAATGGTTTCCTCCTCACAAAGATCCTGACCTCCTTGGTCATGCTGAGGGACACCTCAGACTGTTGAGAACGTCTTACTGAGATTACCAGAAGTTTCTCTCATTGAAATTGTAGCCCTAACCTCTCTTCAGCCTTCACCCACCCCAGCTTCTCTGCAAGTGGTATCCTGCACAAGGGTAAAGGCTGTACTTCTTTCTGCTTCAAGAGGAACCCTACCTCTCTGCTCCATAGTCCAGAATTGTGCCTAGAGGACTCGATTCACATTGCTTTGTTTGAAGAGATACTTGTTGGAAGAGGAAGAATTATACCTCGTTTGAGTTGCTCAGGGCATACATAAGACACACTTCTGAACATCGGAGATGGACAGGCACTTTGGAATTGTGGTACCCACATAGCCCTTGAAGTCAAACAGCCAAGTCCTTGTCCAAGCTGGGCTTGCTGTGCCTGAAGCAGGAGGTATATCTTCTAACGTTTGCACTAAGGCCAGCACCAGAGATGAGCTGAAGTGGATTTTACATCTGGCAGGGGACTTCATGCTATGGGTGCAGGGAAATGGGGTAGGATAGAATGAATATTGCTTGAAGAGGAAAAGGAAGAGTGAGGCCAGAACATACATGGAGGCAGGGGAATGGGGAAGCTGATTCCTGAACCCAAGGTGCCCAGATTTATATACGGGGCAGAGTTCATAATCTGTAAGCTGTACTAATACTCTAGTTTCTAGCTGAAGGTCCTTTCTGGAGTCTCTCCCTCAGTGGGCAGCAGCATTATTGGCTCTCTTCTGAGGCAGACAGGATAGGGCATGTAGCTCAGGGCAGGCCAGGGCAGATTCTGGTGCCAGAGCCGACATTAATGCGGGTGAATATGGACATATTTTCTCAAGGAGCTTTGTTCAAAAGATAGAAGACAAGGGGATGGCAGATAGAGGAAGGAAAGGGTCCAATTATCTTTTCTGGGTCCATTGGATTAGGGGATGAGAGAGAAGGGGAGGCTTCAGCCGGAATCACAATCTCCATTAACCCTTTTCTACCACAATCCAACTGATTGAAAATAGATTGCTAATAACTTCCTTGGTCCTCCGTTCCACATCATGTGAGTATATCTTGTCAAGTTTCCCTTCAGCAGATACTCCTATGACCCATCTCTTCTAGGAAACAGCTTTAAGTCCCAAGTCCTTTCCAGAATAAGGCTCTGCAACACCGAAGCAGTATGTGTATTGGGAAATTTCCCCTTAGACCTAAACTCATGTTGTTTTCCTACAGAAAAGCTGTCTGCCTTCCTCTCCATTCCTCTCCCTTCTTCCTCTTTCCCTCCTCACCAGGCCTGTTTCTTTCTATAACCACCGTGTAGAGTTGGGGATAATGTTCTATACATTTTATTCCTGCTACTCTTGCTTCTTCAGTCTTTTGATTCTCCCCCTGCAATGTCTCCCTCCTCACCTCCTATCCTGGTAACTCTGCTGTATTTACTAGTCAGTTATTTGTGCCTTCTTTTTCTCTCCTTTCCACTTCTCTTTCCCTCTCAACTTTCTTAATATATGATTCCAACTTTGAAGAGATGGGAAGGTAAGTTTTCAGGACTGCATCTGTGAGGGAGTGGGCTTTAGGCACAGTAAGAGGCATGGTGATCAGACATCAAGAAGAAGCTGATAAGCGCTGACTTGTGTGGCCTTTGGGGCAGGTGCCTTCTCACCCATCTTCCCTAGTAGATGGGGCTGAGGTGCAAGTGACAGAGACTTAAATAAAGTTGGTTAGATTAAGGGATCAAAGCAAAGGTTCCCTTTGGTCCTATAGAACATATTCCTTTATCCATTCGTTCTTCTCAGTTTCTTAATTCAGACTTTTGTTTTGTGGGCTTATAAGGTAATTAGGGATCCTTAAGAAGATAGTATGGGCCAAGGTTATGGCCTCAATTGCAGCTTGATCCCAGCTTCAATGGAGGCTACCCTCTTTGGCCCATATGGTTCCTTAGATATGTATATTCAGCCTTCTGGCTTCACTTCATTGGTAATTAGCTCAGGTTTGAAAGTTGGGTGGCCACATAAACTTCGGGTTTTTTGATGAGGTGATTTATCCATTGCCTAATTTTGAGTAGACCAGAATCATCATAATAGGGATGATGGTAATAATGGCAGCAACTATTTATTGAGCACTTATGTTAAGACACTATACATATCATTTCACAATATATACAAATATTAAATAATATCCCACCTTCTGTAATTCCACAAGAATTCTACAAAATAGGTGATATTATTTTCATTTTATAGATGAGAAATGGAAGCTTAGAGAGGTGAAGTTCTTTGCTCAAGAAATTATGTTGATCTGACTTTAAAGCCTTGCTTTTACCCACCACGGCGCTATACTGTACAACTGTATTTTGGAAATCTTTAAAACTTTTTTTTTAAATTTTATTTATTTATTTTGAAGGAAAGAGAGAGGGAAAGGGGAGGGGCATACAGAAAGGAAGAGAGAGAATCCCAAGCAGGCTCTGCCCTGTCAACATAGAGCCTGACACGGGGCTCGAACTCACAAACCATGAGATCATGACCCGAGACAAAATCAAGAGTGGGATGCTTAACCCACAGAGTCACCCAGGCACCCCTGGAAATCTTTAGATAAAAAGACTTCTTATCCTTAGTGTTGCTGATCGGCCTGAAAGCAGCATCAGGAAAATTTAAGATGTATTGACTCTTGGGAGTAGAAAACTGGCAGATTCTGAAGGAGACTGTGGAATACGTTTTCCTCAGTAATGACAGGAGGACAACTGAGAGACCCTTCTGACCAAAGACAGGGGATGCTTTTGGCCATCCTGAGAACAATATCTGGCATATGATAGGAGCTGTGGGTCTAGTAAAGAGAATGCCTTCAGTCGATTTAGCCATGGGGATACTTATGAGAGCCCACAGTAATGCCCAAGTTCCCCTGAACTAGCCTCAGAGGGATGGTGACTCTGAGGTTACCTGTGAGTTTTGGCAGAAGAATGATTATCTGCCTTCTGGATTATTTGTGGCAGAATTTGAATTCTAGACTGGCTTTCCTCAGTGATACTCTCCCTGTTTACCCCTTCAGTTTTTTTCTGCTGTATACATCTTCTACTCCCTCTGCAGGGATGTAAACTCCTATTTATTTGAGTCAAATGGAATTAATAAGGTAAATTTGTTATAAAATATTATGTAGTGCTATCTGGTCTAACTGCCTCAACTGAGTGCACAGTCATGAATAATCCTAATCAGCAAATCTTCTGAAATTTGAATAATTAAAATATCATTTTAGTTTGGAAATGATCCTGATGTAGGAATAGGACATATCTTCTGTTCTACAAATTTGCAAAATTTCAGATCAAATGATGGAGCTTCCCTGAGGGGTTCGGATCCTCTCAGGGAGCTGGACACAGTTTGGCTCTACACCTGGCCACCAGGTCCACCCTCTGAACTCAGACCATGACAAATAACCTGCCTAAGCAGATGGGATTTTTCTTTTTGTTAATGAAATTAAAACATTTTAATAATTTGTTTTTAACTGCGTCCTCTGAACCACACATGAGTGCCCATGATGACCAGCCCTGGGCTGGGAATGGGAGATTCTCAGCCACTGGAATCTGCAGCCCTCCACCTGAACAGCTGAGGAAATAGCTCTGCAGCTGGTGAAGGTGACAGAATCAAGCTGCTTTATAGACCTGAGAGAACTTAAGTGAGGGGAGGATGAAGAAGGGGGGAGGTTGGAATAAGCAGGCAGCTTGGGATGCTCCTTGGTACTGGCTCCTTGGCAACGGTTACTTAGCAACCCTCATTCACCTCTCTTGGTTGCCTTCTCCCTCACCAACCCCCCCCCCCCCGCAGCCCTCTCCCCACCCCCTCTTAGCTGCTGCAAGGAGCTAGAGAGCTTGGAGTGAATGACAATTTGGAGAAACAGCCGCAGCCTGAAGATCTAAGAGGCTCTAAAGAAGATGGATAAGAAAATCGATGCATAATAAAAACTGCAGGCAAAGCCACCTTGACGGAGGGCGGGTGGTTCTCTCCTCCCGCCCTCGTTAGTCTCTCTGGGCTCAAGGCTTCCATCTTAGCCCAGTGTCCTCTCCTTCCCTTCCATCTGCCTTTTACTGGTTTAGGGAGGGTTGTTTGCCTTTGGGGTGGAAATAGGGAGCAAGGAACCGAGAAGAGAAGAAAATAAAGTATATGCAGGGTATATGTAGGGATGCGGGGATAAGAGAGGGAGAAGGATAAGGTAGGGATTATAAGAGTGAAACTTTGAATGGAAATGAGTTTAAATTGCACCATAAAGTACTGCCTTTAGTCAAAAGGAAAACCTTAATAATGGAAGTAGGAAGACCCCATGTAAAATGTGTGAAGTTACCTTCTCTGCAAGATATTAAAGGAAAAAGTATAAGCACTTTTCTGGAAGGGCTGGGTTGGAATATGGCTTGCATAAATGAAATACTATATTTATAAACACGCCTACTACTGGCACATACTGGGGAGATACCAAGTGTCACCTTCCTTCTTTCTTAGAAGTGAGGGATGGAGGAAAAGACATTTGAGAGGTCTGTGTTGGCCTGATTATCTGTGGAACAATTCTGTGCCCATGAATATTTTTGGCTTTTACTATTTTCCCATCCACACAGGTAGGAAGTCATTTCTGATATCAAATTTCGCCCCGTTCTGTTGAAATTAAAACATTTGATCAGTTATCGACCCTTTATTCTTTGGTGTTTATTGAGCACCAGCTATGTGCCAGACATATGAAATAGGAACTAGGAGCACTGTGTCTATTTTGTGATACAGGGTCTAACTATTATGCACAGAGGGTAGAATAGAAATTCAGTAGTGAGTGGGGGTCTCAAATGAGAAGAGACTTATGAGAGTGCTTTGAAAATTGTGAAGTATGCCACAGTTGTAAACGCTATTGGTGAACAGATTTATTTCAGGATTTGAAGTTTTGCACTCCACAAGGGAAGAGAAGGGGTACTAAGGTGTGGAACTCATTCACAGCAGGCCAGTCTTGCTGGGAACAGTTCTCTGTTCCAGGGAGCTATGGGGACCTGGGATTATAGTGCTGACCAGTGTAGGATTGAGATGGGAACAGAACACTGCCCCCAACTTGCCTCCCACTCAGGCTTATATGCTATAATCCTCTTCTACTTGTTTACGTTTCACCTTTTCTCAAACAGGGTCTGTGCTCTTTAGCGAACCATCCCTTTCCTATCCTTCAAACCATTCCAAAATTTCCTTCATTTCAAGGATGTCTTCTTGGATTAGAGGAGAGCTGGCGACTTCCTTGGGCTCACAATGGCTGGACTTGGGCCCCTGACCCCAACCTCATGTTATATCCCTGCCCCACTCCCTTTCTCAAACCCTGTCCTTCCCTCTCATTTTGTATACATCTTGGTCTCTATTCGCAATTACACTTACTTCTAATTTCTGTGGGATATTATTATTATTTCATATTTCAGCCTTCTGATTTTTCCTTTTTGATTTTTTTGGGTTCATCTGTCCTTTATTTATTATATCATTGTGACTATACTACGAAACTTGAACGTGCAGGAAGCCTATCTATATCATTTCTTTCTGTATAACTCAGCCCAGAAGTAAGTGTAGACAGATGATGGAGAAAAGCTTAATGATTGTGCTCTTATGTCGAGTTGTCTCCTACATCAATTCTACATCCCATATTCCCACCTTCATGATCTTCCACCCATCACTGCCTGCCTCCTCCCTCCCCAAGTTGCCCATTCTGGTTTTTATAACTCTGTAACTTGGGTTCTTTTTATGCTTGATTACAAACATAAAACTCTCAAAATTATTGAGGGGGAGGAGGAGCATCAGGCTATACAAGTTCAAGTCTGACAGATACATACACATGAAATTGCAAATGGAGTACCAGATACTAACTGTACATAGTGTAAAAGAGAGCTTGAAATTGGACATTTGGCTTACTTAAGGAAGCCTTCCTGGAGGAGGAGGACACTGAGCAGGACTTGAAAGAAAGGAAGGGATAGATTTAGGTAAAAAAGAGAAAAGGATGTGCTATGCAGAAGTCAGTGTGAAGGTTGGGAGGCAGAAAGAATAGAAACAGGTTTGCTTTGCTTAAAGCAAAGAAGGCATTGTGGAATTGCAGCCTGAAGCTTAAGCTCTAAAGCTTAAGCTGAGAAATAATAATTTATAATTTTAAAAAAATGTTCATTTATTTTTGACAGAGAGAGAGACAGAGCATGAGCGGGGGAGGGACAGAGAGAGAAGGAGACACAGAATCCCAAGCAGGCTCCAGGCTCTGAGCTGTCAGCACAGAGCCCAATGCGGGGCTTGAACTCACAGACCGCGAGATCACGACCTGAGCCGAGGTCGGACGCTCAACCGACTGAGCCACCCAGGTGCTCTGAGAAATAATTTAAAATGAGTGAGGATTATGAGCTACCTCCAGCCCCTGAGAAAAGGAAAGATCAGGATGACGGTGAAAGTCATGGTTGATGAGTGTGGAATGGTTAGACAGAAGCCAGAGGCTCTTAGGAAGCGTCTCCTGTTGTCCTGATTCTGACCAAAGACCTGGTCAATGACCTGTCTGGGGTGTGGGGAGAGGAGGTGGACGGGAGGGGGTGAAGATACAGGGAACACATTGTTTCCCCAGAGCTTGCATCATAGACATCTTCCTCTTGAACAAAACCCTCTGTTTCCAGCTCCTGCTGACTCATCCCTCCCTTTCCCCTTCTCCCCATTAGAGGAGCTCTCCTGGCCCCGGTGGAGACCTGCCATGGCTGCTCAAGGTAGCAGTGATGGGAGAGGATGCCTCTGCCTCTACTGGGCCGGGACCCCTGGGTTTTATCCTTTTGTGTTTTGTTTGTTTGTTTGTTTGTTTGTTTGTATTTTGATCCTCACTTGAATCTAAAGAAAAATGGAAGGAATGTTTTAGTCATATCCCCTTCTTCTGGGATGGATGACCCTTGATTTATTTCAGTTGCATGGGGAGGTGCTAGACTTTCCTGAGCCTTCTATGGCCACTTTATTACTCAGGTCAGTGTCTTAAGATTTTTGACAGTATCTGTGAGATTCTGGGAGAGGTGGGGGTTGAGGTTGATGAAGAGATTGGACTCCTTGAAGGGAAGTTAAGACCCTGTGACCTAATACCCTAGAAGGCCTAAGCATTTTCAGAAAAGATTAATAGATGATGTGAGGTCTAGGAAATGGTAAGATGGAGAAAATAAATTCTCCAGACTTGGAGTTCTGGGATTAATTTTATAGCTTGGGGAATCCCAGGTAAAAGTAGAGTGGGAAGCTTCCTAGAAAATAGGGGTTGGGATATGTAATTATAAAACATAGGCTGAATACTGAGGATTTTAACAATAAAGATGGAGAGAAAGCCAGCAGTGATTGAATAAGGTAGTGCTTCTCTCTCTGTTAGCTTCCTGAGACCTGCACAGGCTGAAGCTGGAAGGTCCAGGGAGGTTATTCCATCCAACCTGCTTTCTTACCACAACCAAACTGAAATAAATAAAGGAAACAAATATTTACTGAGCATTTATTTGTAGGTGGTAGGCACTGATCTACTCTTTCCATATGTTTTCTCATGAAGTTAAATCCTCGTAAAACCTGGCACAGTAGGCTCAGAATTTAAGGTCTCTAATAGCTGGTGGAGCTAGAAAGCAAACTCACTTCTTCTGGGTTGAGAACCATTGTTTTTTCCATAACTCTACACTGCATTTCCATCCTGGAAGTCTGTTTCTTCAGTTGGCCAGTATGGTGTCTCCAATCATATTATATGCACAATCATGTGCTTAAGGCACTGTACTAAATGCCTTGGGGTGACAATAAGAAAGGCAGAGTCCTGGGGTGCCTGGGTGGCTCAGTAGGTTAAGTGTCTGACTTTGGCTCAGATCCTGATTTCATGGTTCGTGGGTTCGAGCCCCGCATCAGGCTCTGTGCTGACAGCTCAGAGCCTGGAGGGAGCCTGCTTTGGATCCTGTGTCTCCCTCTCTCTTTGCCCCTCCCCAGCTCACGCTCTGTCTCTCTCTCTCTCTCAAAAATAAAATAAACATTAAAAAAAGAGAAAGCCAGGGGCGCCTGGGTGGCGCAGTCGGTTAAGCGTCCGACTTCAGCCAGGTCACGATCTCGCGGTCCGTGAGTTCGAGCCCCGAGTCAGGCTCTGGGCTGATGGCTCGGAGCCTGGAGCCTGTTTCCGATTCTGTGTCTCCCTCTCTCTCTGCCCCTCCCCCGTTCATGCTCTGTCTCTCTCTGTCCCAAAAAAAAAAAAAAAAAAAAAAAAAAAAAAAAAAAGTTGAAAAAAAAATAAAAAAAGAGAAAGCCAGAGTCCCTACCCTTTGGTGCTTGAAGTCATTTGGGGTGATTATATGTATGTCATATATAGTGTATATAAGCAATATATAAAACTTATAGTGTATATTTAAGTATAGCATTGGCAAACTATACATCAAGGCAGTAAGACAATGACTAGTGAGTGATACAGACAATTAAGTGCTACTAGAATTCTGAAAAAGGAGGGGAAATCATGATGGGATGGCTAGGGAAGGCTGCATGGAAGTGGTAGGATTTTAAAGACAAAATTTAAGACTGGACAGAACTTTCTGCATGAATGGAATGGCACAAAGTTATGGAAGCAGGAAAGCCAAAGATATATTCTAGGGATAGTAAATAGAGCCTTCTCTGAGCTTCTTAAGGTCAAGGATGATATATATTCACATTTGCTTTCTCAACACACCAAAGATATAGTGGCTAGATGTTAAATGCATATTTGTGGAAGGAATGAATGACCCATTTATCTAGCATAGAACATTCATGTGAGGATCTTTTAAGAGATATGAATTGAATGGTAGGCTATAGTGGAGCCGATGAAATGACATGCAAAGTGGTTTAAATGAGATTATTCTTGAGGCAGTGGGAAGATAGCTTGGAGAAGAGACAGAGGCAGAGAGACCAGTTAGTATGCTAATGAAGTCTAGATGAGAGGCACTACAAGACTAAACTAGGCCAATGGCGTGGGAATAGACATGAAAGGGTGGAGGTACCAGCATTGTGAAAGCATGATGGACAGACCTGGTCATTGAGGGACTTTGATGGGCTAGTGGTGGGGAGGGTGTGTAAGATGGGAGAAGAGGGAAGAAGAAAGAGGAGTCAAAGATGAAGCTGGAGGTTCTCAGCTTTGGCGATTAGTAGAATAGTGGTGATTCTAACAGAAAAAGAAGAAGTTAGAAGAAGAGGCTGGTTTTGGAATACGAATTCTGTTTTAGATTAAATTACTGGTAGAACCTCCCCACCACCAGGAAAATTCATCATACATTGGAAGTGGAAGGCTAGAGAGAATGGGGTCAGGTTTGGAAGGACAGATTCAGAATTCACCCACATAGAAATAATCATTGAAGCTGTGAAAATAGATGGATGAGATAATTGAAAAAAAAAAATAGGTGTCTAGAGGGAAAAGTAGAAAGTTGGAGGTGTCATCGCAAAGGAGAGAGTATATTATAGGACCACCTCTAATGTCTTCTGGTGTTGTCACCAGCTCTTTACTTGTCTTGTTCTTGAGAAGTGAGGTTAAATAACTCTCTGGAAACATAAAAGACCCTATGCTCAGCCCTCTGTAAGAATTCTCTTCTCCACTGAATTCTGGATCTTGACAAGGACAATAATAGGCTGGATTTTCATGGAAAATTTTTAGCTCATCTGGCTGAAACAGACAGAGTCTATCCTAAATAAATGTGTCTGTCTTCCCAATTTTCAACTCCCTAGAGAAGAAGTAAATACTTGGGCAGTTCTGTTTAGGTTAGCTTAAAGTGCTCATGCTTCGATGCAAACCTGTCTTGCACCCATTTATGAAAGACTAAAAACCTCAGTCTGGGAAGTGGGTGGGTGGGGTGGACAGTGATTTGCTCCTGAGCCCCAGACGCTTCAGTTTACTTTTTCACAATTCCCCACCCTTTTTACTTTTCATCCAGAGATCTCAAAGCTCTAAACAAGCCTTGATCCTCCCTGACCCCCTGAGTCATCTTCTGCTTCCATTTTCCCAGATGGGGGCGGGCAGTGAGATACTATGTTTGGGGATGGGTACATGGTGGGTGGGTAGGAAGGTTGGGGGACAGCAGTGGGTATCTAGGTGCCCCTTCCCAATCACAGGGTGGGGCTGAGGGCAGGCATCAAGGTGGTTCTATGCAGTTTGGTTTCAGCTTGTCCTTTTGAGGTTGTTTTATGACTGAAGAGACTCGGATAAAGAGTCCGAGCTGAAGAAATTGAAGAACAAACAAAGCCATAAAAGACGCCGATAAAATTCCTCCCAGCTCAGTATAGTCTTTGGATCTTCTCTCAAAAATCTCAGGGTAATCTGGGAAGGCTAATTAAGTCTCACAGCCCCCATTGGGGGCCAGGGCTGGACCAGGGCAGAATCAAGGTTAGGAGAAGGGAGCACTGAGAGATTTCTCTTCTCTCCCTCTTCTCTCAAGGGACCCCGCTGTTCAAACATCCAGTTTGGAGGTTGAAATAGGACCGTGAGGCAAAAGGGGAATGGATAATGGGAAATATTGATATTTTCTAAGAACTCTTTATTACAGAGTGCTTGAGAATCTGGGGGCAGGATACGTGATGAGGAATCTGAATTGGAGGATATTAAGAATGGAGGCTCTGGAACATGAAAATGGGGGTAGTAAAATGGGGGTGGTATGAAAAAAGGGACTAGATGGGGGTGAAGGCACATGGCTTCAGAGAATGGCAGTCTGAGGGTGAGTGGGTCTGCACTGGGGGGCTTATGAAGCTAAAGGATCTGTATTTGGGGACCAGTAGAACAGGGAGTTCTAGATGGGGACAACTGTGTGAGAATAGGGAGGAGGGCTCAGAGGTGTGGTAAGAGAGCAGAAGAGGAATGATGATCCGGGAGGGAACCTCAGCTCAGGTGAGAGGTTAGAAAGCCAGAGGTCAGCCTTTCCCCTGCAAACCAGTGATTTTTCTGTTCTTTGTTTCAGATGAATTGGTGTATTGGCCACAAAGAAATCTTATGAACTGATGTGACATAAAGGTGGGAGGGAAGGAGGTGCTAGGGGGAGTGTGTGTGTAAGGAGGAGACAGAGAGACTGCCTGTTTCCATGGTGATGGCCAAAAATCTTCATTTCTATTCTCCTGATTTCTGCAGTAGGTCAGGAAAAGCTATAAGGGAGAATGCTACCTTTTCACCTCCCCAAAATAATCAAGATCTAGGGCTGGGGAGGTTGGTGAGAGTAGGGGTTTTTGGTGGGGGTAGAGTCTCTAGTTCCAAGATTAATTGAGTTATCTCCTTATATCTCTAGTTATATTTAAAAAGTCTGTGGATGGAAAGAAGCAGCAGAATCCAGAGACCCTTCTTGCCAGTGGAGTGGTCTGGGGTTTCAGGGAGTCCTTCAAGTAGTGCCATCTGGTCTGAGTGTAGCCAGCTGGACCTCTCCTCTGAAACCAGAGACTAAGTTTGGGTACTCATAGTCCAATGATCCCTCCTGAAATTGCCTTCGTGGCAGTAGGAACCTTTTTCTGAGTCTCTTCAAGAACCCTCAACACAGTCTGACTGCTGTTAGGCACTGGGCATTGAATCATGGGAGAAGAGGTTGATGATGGTGGGTGGGTAAGAAAGGCCAGTGAAGAAGCTGTAGCTGCAACAGCTCAAGTGTCACATGTGTAAGGCCTGGATATTGTAAAACTCCTGGCTACAGAATTGTTCACCCTCTCTGTGAGGACCAGAGAACTTGAGTGACTTACCAAAAGATATACCCAGCATACTAAGGATTCAAACTCACTTCCTGTCCCAGAGTACCCTGACTTTTGCTCCAGTTATACCCCTTCATAATCAGCTCTGAGTTTAAGTGGGTGCCCAGGTCCCCAGCATAATGAGATCATGTCTTAGGCACAGTAGACTCTGTGTGCTCCCCAAATTCCTTCCACCTGCCTGACTTGTCTAGTGACTTCAGAGTAAGGCAGCTGCCAAAGCTGGCTCTTCCATTCTCAGAGATTTGCTACGGGGATGTTTGCTGAAAAAATATCTGTCTCCTGCTTGTCTGTCCTGTGCTCAGTTTTTCTTAGTCATCATATCTTTGGCACCTAACTTACAGGGTCTCTGAGAAGGTACCTCCTCCAACAGTAGGCACCAACTGTGAGGCTATAAGGGAATGCCCCTTGTGCAGATATTTCCCCCCACCTTCTTTTTTTCCTGTGACCCTGCCACATTCTGGTTCCACTAGTATCATGGTGGCCCCTAGGTCTCTTGCTTCTATGCCCCCCAGTGCCTATTTCTTCTCCACCGGTAGTTCCTGCACCTTTTCCTATGTCCCCTTAGCTTTTGTCTCCTTCCCCTAGTTTCCTGTCAACCTCTGCTCATGTCCCTACAATGTCCTTAGCCCTGTTTACGCTCCCTTTCCCTTACTTTTTCCCCTTCCTTCATCCAACATTTACCGAGTACCTATTATGTGCCAGGTCCCCTTGTTGGTTCTGAGGGCACACAGGCTCTAAGCAATTTGAGAAAGCACAAAGAACTCACTCAATTTTGATATAATGTGACAAGCGAAGCCCCTTGGGCTTTTTCCAGAGTCCTCTTTCAGCTGTGACAAGTTGGATTGACTCACATCCCTTAGTAGTGCATTCCAAAGTTTCACAATTCCTACAGATGGTAAGTTCTTCTCAATGTCTGGCCTTAGTTTGTCCTGCAGGTAAGATCATTTCCTGGGCTTCCATTTACTCACCTATACTTTTTTT
This sequence comes from Panthera uncia, assembly GCF_023721935.1. Lineage (NCBI taxonomy): Eukaryota > Metazoa > Chordata > Mammalia > Carnivora > Felidae > Panthera > Panthera uncia. The sequence continues at coordinate 77,745,704 of NC_064809.1, forward strand.
TTTCAAAGATTTATTTTATTTTTAGGGATAGAAAGAGAGGAGAGAGAGAGAGAGAGAGAGAGAGAGAGAGAGAGAGAGAGGTCTTAAGCAGGCGTCATGCTCAGACTGGAGCCCAGTGTGGGGCTTGATCCCATGACCCTGGGATCATGACCTGAGCCAAAATCAAGAGTTGGACACTCAACCTACTGAGCCACCCAGGCACCCTTACTCACCCATACTTTTTAATTAAAATGGGCATCATAATACTGATGCCTACTTTTCCCAGCCCCATATGGGATGTTTGTGAAGATTGGTTGAAATAATGGGTGTAAAAGTTCTCTAAAAACTTTGTGAATGTTAGATTGTGATTCCCTCTTCTCAGTGGAAATAGAGGACAGTCTTTTCCTCCTACAAATAGTACAGCTCAAAAGATAATTTTAAATAATTATGAGTTGCGTCAACCTTTAGTCTCTTTTCTACTTACTCATTATTTGCAACTGGAAATTCTTTGACCTCTGATGCCAATAAGATCCATGTCCCAGAGAAAGACAAAAATCATATGACTTCACTCATATGAAGACTTTAAAAGACAAAACAGATGAACATAAGGGAAGGGAAACAAAAAGAATATAAAAACAGGGAGGGGGACAAAACAAGAGACTCATAAATATGGAGAACAAACTGAGGGTTGTTGGAGGGGTTGTGGGAGGGGGGATGGGCTAAATGGGTAAGGGGCATTAAGGAATCTACTCCTGAAATCATTGTTTCACTATATGCTAACTAATTTGGATGTAAATTTAAAAAAACAAAAAATAAAATTAAAAAAATTTTTTTGCCTTGAAGAGAACAAATGCTTTTCAATGTAGTACTAGGGATTGAGGGAAGACTTCAGAAAGGAGTCCTTAACCATCTACATATGAGGACATAAATAACAGAAGAAATCCTCCCCATCACAGTGCAATTCCTTTGCGTTATCGTTGGAGACAGGGGATCGCTATGATGACTGGGGAGGAGCCCGAGGATTACATGGGAGAGTGGTATGACGCTTGATCCCAGATGATGGATTTCCAAAAAGAAATTAAGGGTCTGACGAGGCTGCCCTGAGTCAGAAAATATCATCAAGCTCTGCTCCTATTAATGACTTAAGAGCAGCTGCTGGATTCACCCCATTACCTACAGAGGGTGGAGGCAGAGAGCAGGGACAGAAGCTGCTTAGGGGCAGAGAACTTCCCTGAATCCTAGGGTGGGAAGCCAGACTCTTCCCAGCTCGGTGGAGCCCTTGCTGACGGGGCTCACCCTTATGGATAGGGTGCAGTGGGGGATCATTCTGATGCTTCCACACTGGATGGGTCAGCCTAACTGGCTTCAGGGCAACTGCCTGACTTCTCTAGAGTTTCCTTTCTCCTCTGTCTACCTCCAGACTGACCCCAAAAAATGTTTTTGGTTTTCCAAACTCCCTTCTCTGTCCCCCACCCCCCAATAATCCTGTCAGGAATTTCTTCCTATTGTCTGACTTGAGGCTCATCCTGTATTTTCAGGCCAGCGTACTTCACAGCCTGTGCCTGGTAGAAACGTTTGCACATTGTGCTGGTATTTTGTTGTGTGGTCCCTTCGCTAACCTAAGTGGCACTTTTGGGTTTTTTCCACTCTTGTTGGTCTGCGTCTCCCATGTCTCTGACTTGAGGCAGAGCGGTTTCTTTGCTTCTCTGGCTTCTTAGGGCAGACACCACTATTTTCTTCTTGGGAATGTTTCCAATTTTGATGGTTGGTGGGTTCTTTTCAGTTTATTTTCATTCTCCACCAGTTCAGCTTATCCCTCTTCTCCCCAAGTCCCTTATGAAACCAGAAAACAGCTGTGTGTTCCCTGGGACTCCAAGCTTGGGCATTTGCAGAGCTCACCTTTCCTCTTCATAAGCCTGCTTCTGCTGGCTGCTGGGCAAGGAGATGCACACATGGCACCTGCAGAGCAGTGCCCGGTGACTCAAACCAAGCAGGTCTAGCTCAGAGTCACAACAGAAAACCATTTGTAATGTGGTTGTTTCCTTCAAATCCTCAAGAACATAAGTGACCTATCTTATGGTGGAACAGTGAAATGGAGGTGGGAGTTTGGGGCTGAGAGGTGGTTCCAGATTTTATTTTGACTTCAGGAGGCCCATTTTTCAGTATCTCCTCAGCCTAGAGGGAGCTTGGATCTTAGTCATATTTAGATTATAGCACCAACTTCTTATGGCCTCTGCCTCCACTATGATTTTTCAAAAAAGTTTATTTATTTTTAAAGGGGAGAGGGGCAGAAAGAGAGGGAGAGAGAATCCCAAGCAGGCTCCGTGCTCTCAGCGCAGAGTGTGACGTGGGGCTCAAACCCATGAACCTCGAGACTATGACCTGAGCCAAAATCAAGAGTCAGACACTTAATGGACTGAGCCACCCAGGCGCCCCATCCACTATGATTTTTTATTTTGGTATGACATACATAACATAAAACTGACCATTTTAAACATTTTTAGGTGTGCAGTTCAGTGGCACTAAGTACATTCACATTGTTGTACAACCATCACTACCATCCATCTCCAGAATGTCTTCATCTTCCCAAATTGAAACTCTGTGCCTATTAAACAGCAACTCCCCATTCCCCTGTTGCCCCCAGCCCCTGGCATGCCTGCACTACTACGATTTTACTCAGTTTTTTAAGGTGCCATTCTCATCACAGAGGCTCTATTTTATCTTCTATTAAATCTCAGCTCCTCTGACAGAATTTCAAGACCCTTCTCCACTGGCCCCTATGGACTCACTCCGATGAGCTCCTATCATTTCTTGGCCGAGAATCTCACTCTGAGAGGCAAATTTAGGCTCATGCCCTTGTGTGAATATCCTTCTTTCCTACCTGACCCTTTGCACATGTTGCCCCTGAGTCTTCCCCTCAGTCCCACTGGCCCTTATCTTCATATTCTGTTCTTAATTCTCCTGTTTTAATACATCCTCCCTGATGTTCTAAGATGTACCAGCCTCTATTATATGACTCCTATTCTTTTTAAAAAATTTTTTAATGTTTATTTATTTTTGAGAGAGAGAGGCAGAGAGAGAGGGAGGGGCAGAGAGAGAGAGAGAGAGAGAGAATGGCAGAGAGAGAGGGAGACAAAAAATCTGAAGCAAGCTCCAGGCTCCATACTGTCATCATGGAGCTCGACATGGAGCTTGAACCCACAAACCGTGAAATCATGACCAGAGCCAAAGTCAGACGCTTAACCGACTGAGCCACCCAGGAACCCCATATGACTCCCATTCTTAATCTCTGTAGTATTCTGCCTGGTTGCTCTTACCCTGTTCTTGCCTTTTTATCTCTGTCTTTGTTCCCTCTCAGACTGGAGGCCGCCTCAAGGCAGGAGGTGAAATCCATTCTGGGTTCAGGTACTCTGTTCTAGGTTCTCAACACTCACAGCGTGCTCTGGGCTCTAGGGGCATTAGTCTAACTCAAGACCCTGTTAGAAATGCAGGATCTCAGCACCCCCCACCCCCCACCCCCACCGCCAGACCTACTGAACCAGAATGTGCATTTTAACAGGATCCCCAGATTACTGACCTGTACATTAAGTGAGAGACGCACCTCTGTAGGAGGGGGGAACAAATAATTTATATTGCAGGTGAGTGTGAGTAAAAGCTACCTAAGTAAAGCTTCTAGGCTAGATTCAAACTGTGTGGCTATTTTCGAGGAGGAGGAAGGAGGGTATTTTGTGTCTTTTGAATTTATGAGTCTCTATCAGAATTGCCTAGAAAGCTGAAAAGGAACAGGAGTCAGTGTTCTCAAGGTTAAGGACCTCAAGGGGAAGGACCTCCCTAGGTGTCTGTCTCACGGTTAGGCAGACCAGGGGCAAAGTTTCCCATGATTCACTTTGAGATTCGCTGGTGGTGTTCCTCTAGAATTAAGCACTTGTTCCCCAGCAGATATTTGTCATCGAGCGCTAGGGGAAGCAGAGCTTCAGCCTTCAAGATAGCCTTCCTTGTTTCTGTCTCCATGGCTGGTGCTGATTCATATTTTGTGGGAGGTTTGACCATAGCCCAGAATGGCTGAGGTGCTGGTGTAATTCTCTCCTTCCTCACCCCATGGAGAGGGAGTGAGGAGAGTCATGAAGAACAGAGACAGGGTGTGGGAGTCAAACCTGTTCTTCACATAGCAAACGCCTCATCTCACTCTTTGCTCTCACTCCAAGAAGTGGAGTCCACAGCCCGGAAAACTAGGAGCCAGTCTCTGAGTCTGCTTGGCTCTTATTCAGCTTCCCTCTTTTTCTGTTCCTTCTCCCTACTGGAATTAAAGGGAACAGGTAACATCTCCCCCTGCTCTCCCACTTCCAGATGTAGGACAGCTGTAAGGCACAGAAGCATAGGCCAGAGGCAGGAGTTTGACATTCTTTAGGCTAGTGCCTTGCCCTCCTTGCTTATCTCCAGAAGAGGATGGCAGGATCCATTGGCCCTGCTGCTTACTCTTTAGGGCATGAAGGGATTATAAAGGAGCTGGAGGGCAAAGCAGCTTAGGGGAATTGGGAAGACATGGTATGTTGTGTAGGAAAATAATGTAATGAGAGGTTTTTCCCCCAGAGTTATGGAAAAGATTACTCTGAATCTTTCCCCCATTTTTCTAGGTCTCTGGATTTTGCTCTACTAGTGGAGACATGTATTTCTTGGTCTTCTCCTAGAAGTGATTTCTAGAACAGAGGCCTTCAGATCACATCCAACCTGAGCAAAGAACTCATGTGTGTCTCTTGTCATCTCTGCAAAAGCATTTACCCTCAGAAGCAGTGCCCTTTTACCACATTCTATAATCTAGTCCTTGAGTGTCATTGCAAAACTGGGGGTGGCAGGGTGAGGCCCTGGGCCTGGTGTCTAGGACCAGGAGGAGAGTGTGGTCCAGACCTTTCAGAATACAGTTAGTTTCCAGCATTTCAGTAAATAATAATACCTCCTCACTTCTCTCTTCTTGGGGGGGTGGGGAGCGGTGCAGCACGGGGTTGGTCATTTCATCTTTCACCAGGATATCTCACTCTTGTACTTTGTACCAGATCTGGGAACTTAGAACCACTGCTCTAGCATTCAGTGCATTATTTCAGTGTTCTAAACGTGTCCATTTTCTCCATCAGACTGAACGCTTCCTTTAAGGGAATCCCACCTTCCTACTTCAAAAAGTACTTAAGATGTTGACTTGTTTACACATAGTTCCATTATGAGAGAGGTTACTGGCACTCTTAAAAAAACCCTCAACTTCTGAGTCAGGTCATGTTGGTTTAGTTGGGCAGAACTTGTGACAAGGCTGTAGTTTTGAGCCTGTATTCTATCTCTGACTTCTTTCTGGAGCAGACTCAGTGTTTTGAATATTCAGAGGTGGGGGGATATTGCTGATGACTGGGAAATGGAGAAGTCATGAAATTTTAGCCAGGAGAAGTATCTCAAGAATCTTTAATGACTCTGTGTGTGTGTGTGTGTGTGTGTGTGTGTGTGTGTGTTGTTATTTCTTTTCCAACAGGCTGCATAATTTTTATGACCAATTATTCCATTTGTAATGATGCTGAGATAACAGAGATCCCATCTCATGCTCCATGGCACATGCCAGGCACTCATGGGAGCTAGAAGACACCATCCCTTATACAATTGGATGACTGGAGTGCTATGAGCAAGACTCAGTTCTAGCAGGAGAGAGAGACAGGGGTTGCTAAGGGAAACTGTGACAGGAAGGGTGTGAAGTACTAGAAGGGGGCGTGGAGGGGACTGTAGTTTTAAAACAAAAGAGATTTATTGGGGACAGATAAAAGACCTGTCTTCCAGCCTGAGAATTTTGTGATCCAACATAGCTTTGGTGGTGTTATTTATGCATAACAAATGGACAAGTGTCTTTGGCTGTGGAGATAGTGTCATCTCAAGCCACAAGGAACCAGATCTTTCCCACAAAGGATTTGAGGGCTCAGTTGAAAAGGACTGATTTTAGGAGGTTTAGAAAAGACTTGGCCCAGACAGGGGGGAGGATGCTCCTTTTGGGGCTAGTGGTTCTCTTTTCCCTTCCACCCAACTTTTGAGTTAGGGCAGGGCTGATAATCTCCCTGACAGATCTGGTAATTTGTCTATCAGGCTTTAAGGAATGCAGGTTAAAGACTGACACCTAGTTGCTCCTACTGATTGGTCTGGAACACTTACTTACTCCTGCCTTCATAGTGTTTTCCAGGATCTTTCCCATATACTTGCCCTCTTACTATTTTTCTGCCTGTTTTTATCTTTTTTTCCTTGCCCATTAATTGTTAAGGTTTTGATATTGGAAGTCAGCAGGCGTAAGTTTGAATCCTGGCTCTACCACTTACTTAGAATCTTTGATCTTGTTTTCCCATCTGTAAAATGCGAATAATAAGACCTACTTCTTAGACTAGTTGTACAGATTAAGTAAGAGACTGTTTGTTAAGTGAGTGCTTGAGTACTCAGTAAAAGCCAGTGAACAATTTTCTTTAGAACTCCCTCTCTGTGCTCCTTGGCCACTTTTTGATAGAGTGGAGATTCAGAGAAAGAGTGATGGCCAAGTAGATGGACGTAAGAGGATGACTGTAAAAAAAGAAAACCAGGAGGACAACAAGAGGGACAGACACCAGGGAGACAGGGACACAAACACAGTTAGAGTTTGAGGAACAGATAGTGAATACCAGGAGGAAGCAGAGAGACCATGATAGATATGCAGATGGACACGGAGAGAGGAGCAAGGAAAGGAAAGAGAAAGAAAAGGAGAGATAAAGTCAGGTGGAAAGGCAAGGACATGAGTGGAAGCCAGATAAGACTGCCAGAAGACAGGGATGAACGATTCATTTGTGGAAGCTGGCATAAGATCCCTGGGCCAAAAGCATTCCTGCTTTCTTCTTGCCCCTTGCTATTGTGGGACACAGGTTCTAAGTCCCTGGTCCTCCTCCTATACTTCCCTGCAATCAGGTCACCAGAGATGGTTCTACCGTGAGGCTTGAGCAGCTTCGCCCCCTGTTCGTCTACACACCTTGGCCCGCACCATCATAGTTACTCAAGTCCACAGGGATTTTTCATTTTGAACACAACTGTTTGGAGTGCAAAAGCATCATGGTGTCAGCCAGTCAGTGCAATAACCAGGTGTAGTTTTACAGTCACTCCCCCCCGACTGTAACAGCGCTTTCATATATCTCTAGCTGCGACAGGCAATTTTCTTTCAAAGATTGTTTTTTCTGGAGCCTGTGATTTCTACTCTCGCCTCCAACCTCTGGGATATTAAAACGGGGTCAGTGGCTCTTGGCAGGCTGACCGATTTGTGGTCATTTCCCAGCTCCTCTGTTCACCCCCCTCCTTGTTGTCTTGTCTCCAATCTTGGCATCCCTCTGCCTCCGCACCCAGTCTAGTTGGGCTAGAGGGAAAAGGCTTCTGTGGCCCTCCATACTGAGTAGTTTTGTCATGTTGTCTCACCTGAAGAGCGGAGGCTGAGTGGGGTGCGGGTGAAGAGCCAGGAGAGGATTCACCTTCCAAGCCTCACCCCTGTTCTCCGTGGTCCCTACTCTTGCCATGCTGTTCTGGGATGGAGCTGTCGGTTCATTTCCATAAAAATATTGTGGCTTATTTTCCAGGGGGAACAGTTGAAGAAATTGGTGAATTGAGCTAAGATTTAACAATAAGGAATTTTTCTCTGCTAGAGATTGAGGGTGGGGTGGAAAACATAGTGTAATATCTTTTTTTTTTTTTCTGGAAAACTCAGAGCGTAGGAGGAATTCCCATAGAGATTAAGGGCTGGGTTGGGGGAGATCTGGCATACGGGGAAGAGATACGGCAACCTTTGGATCCCTGCTGCCCTAAAGAGAGACTCTACGACTCTGCTCTTGCTACCAAAAGCAGTCTCTTCCATTGTTTGCTGGTATGGCAGTTGCTAGCCAGCAAAATCGCTTTCCTATTCCACCCAGGTAGGGGTTCTTTTCTTGGAAGAAAGATTTAAACCTGCTTTTGGGGTTGCCCATTTTAGGATTTCTCTATTCCCTTCCTTAGCCCCTGATCTGATGCAAAAATCCTTCCTGAAGTCTAACTCCTGCTCCTCTTGCTTTGCTAACAGATCAAATCCTCTTGAAAAACAACACGACACCACATACTCCCCCCTCCTCACTCATACCATCCCTTGTTTTTATTAAATAAAAGTAAGTGGAGCTATAAGATGTGACTGGCCTGGATCCCGGCTTCATAAAACAAAACTAACACCCTCTTTATCAAGGGGCTGAGGCATCCAGAGAAGATTTCTTAGGCCATTTTGCTGTCACGTAAATGGGAATCAATATTCAATAAGCCCTTGATGCACTACACTAGCGGTTCACTTAATACCGGCTTCCAGTACAGTAAGTGGCGTTGATATAGGGAGGGCTTGTTTGTAAAATAACACTGCAGCCCTCACCTTCTGGATATTGGATCTGGCTTCCCCTAGGAGAGAAGATTCAAGACTCTGAGCAAGCAGAAGAGTCATCTTGCCAGGCCTGCTGCCTCAGGACAGACTCTCCTATGACCTCTCTGGAAAAAGAAAACAAATTCTATGCTTTTAAAGCAACCAGTCTAGGATCCTAGAGGTTAACAGGGCTGCATTCCTATTAGGAAATTTTCCACCGTGCCGGGTCTGATTGCCTCCCTGCTTCCAATAAATTAGTCAAATTGAAAACCAATTGAAGGATAGATTTGATTCCACCATTAACAGATGAGAGTAGACTCTTCAGTGCTCTCAGAGCCTACTGTAGTTAGTAATAATACCTCATTTGCCTCAGCCCCTGTGTTGGCTGCAGGGGAACATTGTGGCTGCCTGGCCCCCTGGTGGATGCATGGTAGGTCTGGGTTTCTCCATGCTGAGTGATGGAGAGTTTGGTAGGAAATGACCATTTAAATGTGGTCAATTATTTCGTTTCCATTCTAGGACATCTTTGCAGGGAATTTGTAACCTTAGATTTACCTCTCCCACACAGCTCCAAGCAAGCATGTGTTAAGGAAAATCAATCTCATGTCTGTCTAAATAACACAGATAAATCTTGTACAAAAATTTTGCATAATACATTTCAGGGCCAAATGGATTTTAGAAAATTTATCAAACGTTTTTGGATTGCCTATGTTCTCCATTTCCAGTGTTTATAGAGTATATAGGATTCACAATCTGGGGTGGAAGTGGAAACTTACAGAGAGATTTATTCTGCATTATGGTCTTGGCTATTTCTTATCCCATTTAGGTGGTTTGACAGGAGGGAGCTGGGGACAGAAGACTTTTCCGTTCATTACTGTTTGGGGATACACTGGAGGAGGTCATATCTTCTCTCTGCAGTGACCCTGTAGGTGTCCCTACAGAGAGACGTCCTGGCTTAAATCTCTCCTAGAGCCATTTATTTATTTATTTATTTATTTTTAAAGTTTATTTATTTCTTTTGAGAGATAAAGAGGGAGAGAGAGAGAGTGAGTGCAATCAGGGGAGGGGCAGAGAGAGAGAGAGAGAGAGAGAGGGAGGGAGAGAGGGAGAGAGAGGGAGAATCCCAAGCAAGCTCCGCACTGCCAGCGCAGAGATCACGAACTGTGAGACCATGACCTGAGATGAAACTAAGAGTCAGATGCTTAATGGACTGAGCCACCCAGGTGCCCCTCCTAGAGCTATTTATGTACTTAATAATTTATTGTCATGTTAGCTAACATATGGTGTATACAGTGTAGTCTTGGCTTCAAGAGTAGATTCTTGTGATTCATTACTTACATACAATACCCTGTGCTCATCCCAACAAGTGCTCTCCTCAATGCCCATCACTCATTTTCTCTGTCCCCCAACCCACCACCCCCATTAATCCTCAGTTTGTTCTCTGTATTTAAGAGTCTCTTATGGTTTGCCTCCTTCTCTGTTTGTAATTTATTTTTCCTTCCCTTCCCCTATGGTTTCCTAGAACCATCTTATACCAGACCTTTAGAAAGTTCCCAACCTGTTGCAGACAGCTTTAGTGAATCCAGAGCAAGAGGCTGGCATCTGGCCTCTTTGCTTAGGCACGAAGAGCAGGAGCGAGCTGTCCCACAGCATTTGCTTGTATAAAGTTGTTTTTATGGGGTGAGCCCTCCAAAGAGTAAGGGTTCATATTTTGTTGTTGTTTTTTCTTTTTTTCTTTTTTTCAACGTTTTTTTTTTTTTATTTTTTTTTTTTGGGGGGACAGAGAGAGACAGAGCATGAACGGGGGAGGGGCAGAGAGAGAGGGAGACACAGAATCGGAAACAGGCTCCAGGCTCCGAGCCATCAGCCCAGAGCCTGACTCGGGGCTCGAACTCACGGACCGCGAGATCGTGACCTGGCTGAAGTCGGACGCTTAACCGACTGCGCCACCCAGGCGCCCCTAGGGTTCATATTTTGAAGGAGAGGTGTAAATAAACTCTCGTGGGTTTCTTGTCTTCAGAGCTCCTTGCTTGGTATACCTGGTATTCTTGGGAAAAGCCCAGCAAAGAGTACCCAGGAGTGCTGAGTTTAGAACAGGTTCAGGGGTTTGATGACATGGCTTGGGGCTTTTACAACTGGTTTCTGGGGTAGCTAAATGAAGGAGAAGGGTACTTCCTTTTCTCCTTCTCCAAATAAGAAGAAAAGAGATAATCTGAAGCTGGCTTAGCAAAGGACTTGCTGACAGTAAGCACAACATGACCAACTCATTTGGTGTAGAGGCCATTCTGGCTTTCCTCCCAGGCCTTATTTTCTGCTGCCCTGCATCTGGTGCAAGGCCCAAGTGTCATTATGGCATCTCTCACCACTTCAGTTTCCAGGGTTGACCAGATGGGAGTCCCTCCTTCACTCTCCCTTTCATGTCCATCCCTCTTGCAGCTGCATACTTTAAAAAAAAGTGGGGGGGGGGAGTGCTTGTCTTTGGTTAGAAGTGTCTTCTTTGGTTAGATGAGAGGAGTCTTCTCTGCTAAGCCTCCAAACAAGCTCTCTTGTTTTAGTGAGGTGCATGCAGAGGATGAGGTCAGACCAAGAATATAGACTGAGAGCAAAGATTCTAGGGGATAGACGTCCTAGGGGATAGACGTCCTAGGGGATAGTGAACCTCAAGTTACTTTCCTAGGGAAAGAGGTCATGGACAAGACTTAAACTTTCATCACTCTCTGAGATGGTTGGGCTTCTCTCAGCAAAGGGATACATGGCCACATGTTTTCTTAAAGAGTCCTACCATGCTATATGCTAGACTTTTCCTTTGCAGTCTGCTTTATGCTAGTAATGGAGGAGTTATCATGGAGCAAGAACATCTCAACATAGGGTGTTACTGATGACCAAGCCCCTCTTCCCCTCTGGTTAAACTCCTAATCATTCGGTACCTCTGGTGGTTCGTTCTTGCCACAACTTGTGTTCTGGCATCAGTGTTCCCCCACGCAACAGCTGATGACATCTCTTGGCCTCCCCCATCCATTCAGCAACACCTCTCCCCCCAACCCGCCTCCTCTGCCTGCTGTTCCAGCCTGTAACCCTGATCTCATTTCCTCCTACCTCTCACACCATTCTAAGACCTCTTGCCTCAACCTGTGCTTGCACTCCTTTCTTGGGAGCCCCTCTCATTCTTTTGGAGAGCCTACTTCTCTCTGATCTAGAGTCTTCCCTGCAATTTTGCCTTCCCCAAGACTTTCAGGAACCAGAGGACTCTCCAGAGAGGAAGATGGCTCCTATCCTTGAAGTTCCAGCTCCTCAGTGGGATGGATTTCATGCCTGGGTTGTGTGTTGTTTGTCTGTCTCAGACTTTGCAGCCCCCGAGGCAATGGCTCTGTCTTTGCAGGCTCAGGGAAGCTTTGGCAGCCAACAAATAATAAATAATACCCTGGTAACACCACCTGCAACTTGCTAATGAGTGTCTTTACCCTGCCTCCCTCACTTCTTGGAGGTTGGGGGTGGGGACCCCCAATTTCTGGGCAAATGGATGCCTTCTTCTTTTTAAGGTCTAGGAGAATTGAGTTTGGAGGGTGGGGTCAGGTTCTTTCTTTGGGGCAGAAGAATGTATAAATGACCTTGAGGAGTATACTAAATAAAAAGAGTATACTCCTAATATTTCTTCCGACTGCAGAGTTTTGGAGATGGAAACCTTCAGGAGTGGGACAACAGGTCTGGGGCTCTTTGGATTTCCGGGGGCTTCTGGGATTTGGTTCCAGAGGCAAGCTGGTGAGTTATCACTTGACCCCATCTCTTCCCTCAAGGCATATTTTCCTAAGTAATTGGTTTTCTGAGTTTGATACTCAGGGAGTCATCTTCCTCCAAGTCCTTAGGCCTCCAAGGCCACTAAGTGACTACTGTCTTCCTTCATTTTTGGAGTACTAAAGTTAGCACACTGAAGGTAGTTTTCTTGAAGGCACCTATACCTGAAATTCCAGCAAGTGCCACCAGGTGAATCAGTTGTGATTTGGCTTTGGGTCATCTAAAGAAAGCAAGACAAGTATGCAATCTTGTCCATTTATGCATTTCCATATTGTCACCAAAAATGCCATTATTTTAAAGTATATCTTTGGATGTAGGTTTGACCCTACACAAGCCACATATGCCATCAGGCAAAAGCCCTTTCAATCTTTGTTGTGGTAGGTGTAGTAGCAAAAATAAGTGAGGAGAGTATATGATTTGCTGAGATTGTCTAATGACCCAGCTAAATGGTTCATGGAATTAGTTTGTGGTCCATTTTTCTAAAGGCAAGCTTTGTGGTCTATATCAGAAAGAGCCATTCAAAATAATTTTGGCTTCATTCCAGTGTGGTGATCTCTCTGGAACTGGGCAGGTTTGTTGGGATGTTTTCATTTACTTGATCCATGTAGCTTTTGGCATTGTGTTACAGAGGCTGTAAAGTGGGGCAGGAGAATAGGAACACTGGTAAACAGAAATCACATTCTGATGTACAAACTGTGGGTTTGCATTCAGGGTTTGTATATAAGCTACTTCGATAGAAAAATTGGTGTTGCCTCTTTTTATACCCAGGAAAATGAAGACCAGCCCTTCCCTGCTTGGCCATCCAGTGCCACTCCAAAGACTTGAGTTTCCCAGAACCATCCTCCTCAGATCCCTCTTGATTTAGGGAGTGTTTCTTTAGCTATTTTCCATCTCCTTTGAGTGGAGATGTTTCCCTCATTTCTGCTTCTCTCTTCCAAAATTGCCCTTGCCTATGCTCACTCCTCCATGCCTCCCACCAGTTCTTGGGGTGTAAACAGTTCTGTCTGGTATTTGGGGTAGACGAGCTCTGCGTTGGATTAATTCTACATGACCCTACTTGTAGACTGCTGGGGGAGGAGCTAGCCTCCTTTTCATTTCTCTGGAGTCGGCTCCCAGACCTGGGCCAAGGAGGCTAATTTTCCCACGTGTAGGAAGCTGATGGGCCCCCCTCCTCTGCAACATTTGGCTCCCTAGGTTCTCTGAGTCACCCCCTGACCCTGACCGTCTGTAGCTAGGGCTCAGACCCATAGAGCCAACCTCATCCAAGAGGGCTTAATGAGCACCTGGCGGCTAAGTGCTTTGAGATCGTTCAGATGAAAAAGGCTGTCAGTGGTTCGGGGTTATTATTGTCAAGGTGGTGGCGGCGGCAATTACTCTAGATGATCAGGGCATCCAGCTTCCTTTGTCCCTCATGGGAGCACCAGGCTTGGAGGAACGGCAAATTGTCTTGCTCTATCTGCCTTGGATTCTGGTAGGGCATTAGCAAGGTTTCTTTAATGATCTGCCATCTTCCCTCTGCAGCCTGACAGGTAGCACCGTGGAAGCTCAGGAAACTCTGAAATGCTCATTCTCTAGGAGGTGAAGTGGTCTGAGGAGTGTAGAGTTACAGCAGCTAGACTCTGTTCCAGCTCTTGCATCTCAAGAGGGACTGGAGGAGCATTCGGGACTTGAGGATGGAGGATGACCACCTCATTTGACCTCCTGTCTCTAGGACTGAAAGGGGGAGGAGAATGGTTGGTACATGGGAGCTTGAGAAAACCAATTAGATGGGTAGGCATGAGAAGAAAAGAAAATGGGTTCCCACTAAAGCTGCTCAGGACTTAGGTTAAGTTTATAGGAAAGAGAGGAAACATGTCAAACCAGGGAAGTGGTGGAGACGTTCCACCTTCTCTGAACCGTTTTTTTTTTTTTAATAGATTATTTTTTAAAGTTTATTTATTTACTTTGAGAGAGAGAGGAAAAGAGAGCAAGGGAGGGGCAGAGAGAGAGGGATAGGGAGAATCCTAAGCAGCCCGGAGCCTGATGCAGGGCTTGATCTCACGAACCATGAGGCATGACCTGAGCTGAAATCAAGAGCCAGTCGCTTAACCAACAGAGCCACCCAGGAGCCCCTGAACTGGTTTAAATAAAGAGAACTTTTATCTCTGACTTGGATGGTTGAAGTGAAAGAGCTTTCCAGAGACAGAAAGATACTGGGGATAACCCTAAGGGGTATGTGCTCCTAAGTGAATAAATCCACAGGCCACGATCACATCCCACGTTTCTGCCTGAGAGGAGTGGGGTTTAGTCCCTAATAATAGTGAAAGCTGGCAGAGTATTTTGAGGGGGTCACTCAAATGAAGGTGCCTCTCCATTGCTCTTGCAGCCACCTGGATGGGGCGGGCAGGTAGGAATGTCACTGGCACAGGGACCCAGGGCCCTTGCTGCTTCCCATCTTGCCTGCATCTTTACTCTGGGTGCAGACACCATTCCTTTACCATTTCCACAAAGCCAATCATTTTCCTTGGGAAGAAAGAAGAAGCACAGATTTTCCTTGAGAAGTTACTTTGTCCTATTTTCTCGGAAAGTTAGTTTTACCTCCTAGAAAATCTAACTCAAACATGAGAGATACCCTTTTATGTTTAAAAGTTTGAAATGGAGATGTCACACACTCTAGCATTTTAGAAGTCGCACAATAGTCCTCTTTTACCTTGCTTTCAAAGCCACAAATTATGAATAACGTCATCTTCTTCACTCACATTCCTCCCAGAAAGACCCTCCCAGTCACAGGTCCTTGGGGTCTGGCTTACATCTCTGCACTGTTTGCTGCCAGAAATGATGATTGTTTGAATTGTATGTTTCACCCACTCTGATTTAAGTGATATTCATTGCAATGATTAAGGATTCTAGAAACATCTTTTTAAAAAGTCACATGGCTTTGGTGAAAGATTATAAATAAGAAAGTTGTGATTGGATGATGGGCATTGAGGAGGGCACTTGTTGGGATGAGCACTGGGTATTGTATGGGAACCAATTTGACAATAAATTATATTTAAAAAAAAAGAAAGTTGTGATTGATATGGAGAAGAGAAAGGTCGGGAAAGGAGGGGAAGATAGTGGAAGAAGGGAGGAGAGAGAATATTGACCAGGGGATTTAAAGTGTTGAAGCTTGAGAAAAAGAGAATGCTGGCCTTCCCTGAGACCAGAGCAGAAACAGCTGGACTTTCAGCCTGAAAGATTAGGAGTAGACTTGGAGAAGCACTGCTTTGCGGGGATGTTGAGGATCTTCCCTCTGAGAGACTGTGGAATCTACTGCTGTTAGGAGCCCTGTGCAAAGGAACAGTGAAGGGGGGCAGACAGTGCAGAAAGAGGGCTCACTATGGTGATCCCCTGCTACCTTCCTCTTGAGCTGTTTGCTGCCCTCTCTTATCAGTTAGGACTGTCCAGTCCCGCTGCCTTAAACAGATTTGATGACTCAACAATGACCAATTAGGCGTTAACACATCTATCTCTGAGGCTATCTAGCCATCTTTATGGAGAACAGGATCTTAAATCTCTGCTCATTGGGACAGCCAGAGGCTTTGCCTAAATGGTGGAAAGAGCCATAGACATTTTTCATAATTATAATGACTTTTTACAGGGAAAGCCATAACTCCTGCTCCATAACTTTAGTGTGGAGAGGAGCCCCTCGCAGACTCCATGATGCGGGGAATGGAGCCATCTGATGGCTGTCTTCTTCCGGCAGTCTGTGCTTTCCTACCATGAACAACTTCTGGGAGCAAAATTCAAAAGGAGGATAATGTGATTTCTATTCCAGGTGCCCTTCTACTGAAAGCAGACAGACTGCAATCTCCAGAGGTAGACAGTGAGTGACAGAAGGTCTGGAATTGAATGAGTAGTACATAGCTCGGCCAACCTCCAAATAGCTATGTGTGGAAGGGCATGGGGGGGGGGTCATTTGTTCTGGAAGGCTTCCTGGAGGAGGCAAGTGTGCAGAGGAAGAGTTCATTCTTAGAGGAAAATGGCCCTTGTGTAGAGGTGGGTAAGATGGAGATGTAAAGCAACTTGGGAGCATAGATCCCATTATGCATCATCAAGAGTCTTGTCATTTCAGTCTTCTGATCCATTAATCAGGTCATATTCAGTCTCTCCCAGTGATCCCCTATGTTTTTATAACAATTTCATGACACTCCATGAATCAGGCCCAAGAGCTTCCTGTCTCATCACTCCTCCTCTTGGCCCACCTTATTTATTGATGATTTGGTCTCTTTACTCTTCCCCTGTAAGACATATGTAAGAATATGAACATTGTTTCATATTGTACTTCGGTAGTTTGACTTCCCCCAAACTACTAGACAGTCTTTTTCTCATCCTTCTAACAGTCTGTGCTTTCCTCACTACACCTCAGAAGCTCTTTTGGGCCAACGAGAGGGCAGCTTGTCAAAATGTGAATGACCGGCCACTCCTGCTCATTTCCCAAGCCAAGTACCCCAGAGCCGTACCTTGTCTGATGACTTTCTTTGGCTAATTATACAACATTAATGGTTTTCAGCTTCCTGCTGTTCATCCTCACTGATGTGTTTCAGTCAGGGCGTCCCTGACAACAGAGCCTGCGTTGGCACTTTTTGCTTCATCCCACATCCCTCTTGGCGCAACTGAAAGCCTGACTTCATAATAATCCAAGGTGTTGGGGCACCTGGGTGGCTCAGTCGGTTAAGTGTCCAACTTTGGCTCAGGTCATGATCTTATGGTTCATGAGTTGGAGACCCGCATTGTGCTCTCTGCTGTCAGAGAAGAACCTGTGTCAGATTCTGTCTCCTTCTCTTTCTCTGCCCCTCCCCTGCTCGCACTCTGTCTCTCAAAAAAAAAAAAAAAATTCAAGGTGCTAGAGGTGAATAGTTACCTGGGTAATTTAACCCATGTAGACCGTTTTCCTTTTCTTTTTTCTTTTCTTTTTTTTTAAAGACTGTCTTTCTGAAACATGGTTAAAGAATTTGAGTATCCATGTGATTGCTTCTGCAAGCCTCTTTGGTCAAGTAGACTTAATGTTATGGGTGTGTCTTTTGTCATAGAGATTGACCTGTGACATCCTCCTGAAGGATTCTTTCTTTTGTCATAACACTGGAAAGATAAGCTAGTATGCTTCTTGGATTCAGTTGAGAAATGTCCTTTGTGATTGCTACTACTCTGGATAAGGGAAGCAAAAATGAGTAAGACAAAATCTCTACCTTTTGAGTGGAGTGCTTTGAGGTTGGTGGGAAGATAGACAAGTAAACCAGCATTTATAATACAACATGGTCAGAGCTACAAAGGAGGTGTGCATGGGGTATGGGGATGAAGGGCATACATCTAACTCAGGTGCAGGGGCTATCATTTACTGGTTCAGGAGGCAGAGGGGATGAGTGGTTGTGGTAGCATAAAACTAAGGCTAGACACTAGAAAGTCTTTCTCAATTAGATTACCATTTTTTATCTATGCATTCCTGCATTGAACAGTCAGATGCAAGTACTAACCAGGTGCTAGTCACTATGCTCAGTTGTATTTGAAGACAAATAAGCCAGCAGGGAGCTTACAGTCTAGGGTGGTGGACAGAAAAAATAACCACTTAAAATCCAATATGGTAAAGCCTGAGGTAGAAGCTGACACTTTCTCAATTAAAGCCAATTGAAGCATTGCACTGTGTAGGAATGCTTAGAAGGGGGGGGGGAAGAGGGCACTTTCAATGACTTGCCCTTTTGCTCCCTTCTAGTCTGTGAATAGGTTGATTCAAATTCCACTGTGCAGTTTATTTATCATCTGGAATCCCAGCAGTTGAAGGATCCGGAATATATCAAACTTCCTAGGTCTCTGCCTGGACACCCTTCCTAGTTCAGGAAGCAATTAGTCTGAGAGAGACAGAAGTGAGAGTGTAGGAGCAGAATATATATCCTTTTAAAATAATTTAGTAACAACCCTAGGTAAGTGACCAATAATTTATAGAGTCTATTCTTTTTATAGAGATATTTCCTTGCTGCTCAACCAGCGAGCTTGCCGGGTTTAGAGGATTAATCTTTGACGTAGTAAATATGCTCAAGTTGTAATTCAGTCGCAGGGATAAAGGGAACTTAGACTTGTCTTGTATAAGGGAAAAATATTAAATGGATTTGTGGAGGAACCACCATGGCAGTCCTTACTGGCTCTTGTATCTCAGCATCGAGAGTTTTCAAACTGCAAGGGACCCTCTCTCTAGGCCCTCTGATCCAATGGCCTTGTTTTACAGATGGGAAAACTGAGGCCTATGACACCTGAGATGGTAGTAGACCCAAGACTAGAACCCACATCTTTTGAGTCACACACACCTCAAGAGTTTTAATACTGCACCATGCTACTACCTGTCACATTCGGACTCTGGTTTACTGGCAAGACTCCTCTGTCAACTTCCTTCCACTCAGATCTTTTCTGTCCCCCTCTATTCCTGGCCTCCTGCCCATGAAACACCTTTTCTGGCCTCTGAAACATCCTTCACACACTTCCCCTCCTCAGGCCGGAATGCCTTCACTTTTCTGTCCCTTCTGCCCCTTTCTTCTCTAGCCCAGCTTCCTACTCCCTCTTCCAGGAAGCCTTCCCTAACCATCCTCCTGGCTCTTCCTCTTTTCAGCCCAGTTGTTGGTTTGTGTTTGCTGCTTTGTTGTTTTGTAAGCATTTTGAAAGAAGTTTATAGAAATGTATGTTCTACCAACAAACTCAGATGGCAAGGGCTGGAATGCACAGGGAGGATCTTGTACTGTTACCTGACAGTTGGGATTGGACAGTCTGAGAAAGTTAAATTATTTCTGTATTTGGGAAGAGGAAAGAAGGAAATGAGACTGTCTTTGAGGTGAGTGGGTATGTTAGAGACAGGGAGGTATTCGAAATGACTTCTTAAGGTTATTTTCAGTCCCAGGATTCTGTAACCTTGTGCACCACCTTGGATATGCCAGAGACTTAGGCTGATGCTGTTACCAATTCTGTGGCCTGTGTTAAAGAACAAGACATCCTGCAACTAGTAGGTGGCAGATTGGTGCATCCATTATGTGTTACGAAGAAAAAACAGCTTGGTGAAAGGGACGTCCCATGTGGAAAGCATTGTTAGGTGGAGCACCTGGCTGCCCAGTGGATGACCTCAGTTGCCGCCTGGAGGTCTCTACCTCAGGGAAGGGAGGCCCTGAGAGCCATTTTGACCCAAGTTCAAATTCTCTAGAACAAACAAGCTGATCTCTTGCTCCAAGGCCCAGTCAAAGAGGCTCCAGTGTGTTTATTGACTCTTGCATGTCCCTGCCCTGGAGAACAAACAAACAGCTCAACCTGACTCATTCCCTCCACAACTGCACTCAGTTGTATTGCTGGGTTTTGCCCGGAAAAATCCCTCAGACCCTATGGAAATAAGAGAGTCCGTGCTTATGGGTCTCTGGTCATATATTCTTACTCCTCTTTCCCATTGAAAATTAATCCTTCCAAGAGGTGCAGAAGACTATCAGTAACTTCAGATTTGTTAGGCTTGGGCTCTCTCCATTGCTTGAGGCAAAGAGACTTGCTTCATAGATTCATTCATTCAACAAATATTTGTTGAATGCCTACTATGAAAAGAGAGGCTCTCTCTTCTCGTGATGGGGGCTTGCTGGCTCCTACTTTGGAGAGTGCTGATGCTTTTACTTTTGACTAAATGATTTGAAAGTCCCCCTTTCCTAGCATCTTGTTGTAATAGCAGTAGTAGTAGTCAGTAATAGTGACAGCTTTTCTCTCCTTTTCCACCATTGGGAGAATTTGGTTTATGAACCCTAACCATCTCCTTTCATTAAGCCTTTGGTGGAATTGTTTCTACCTCTTGGGATATTCCCACCTTGCTTTTCATAGAAACCTGCCTCACATTTTCCTCCACAGAAAAGGAGGCTGTCTTATGCTCACATCTCTGCTCAGCTCATTGCCTCTCTTTTTTAGAAGAAACTCAACTCAGACCTTCCCCGTTGTTGTGTTTCCTAAACTGTGTAATCCTCAGAAGGTTCATGTTAATAGGGGTTTCTTAAAAACAATCACACGATCAACTCAGTTTGGGAAATATAGGACTAGACAAACCAAAATGTTAAACTGCAGGACTTCTCAGAACCTTTAACATATTAATATTCATTTTGAATCTCCAAGAGGGGACTGATATGCGATATCATTAGGCCACAGAACCCCTTTGAGAGAAAAACCTCTTATCAATTTTGGGGACATTTGCATTTCCTGAAATTTCAGTTTGAAATGCTGACGTCGTGGAAGGAATATTGGACTAGGAGACAGGAACTTGGAATTGCTTCCCTCTCTGCCACTCACTTTTCTAGGTGACTCTGGGCAAGTCAACTTCTCTAGACCTCCATTCCTTTACTTGGAAAATGAGGAGTCTGACTTAAATCATCTCCCAATCTTCTTCTAGCTCTGATATTATAGAATTTTTTTTCTTTATTATCCCATTTCTTTCTTAATGTTTGTTCCTATGGTCAGTCTGAGAACCCCTAAGATGGATGTTATATCTCTTTTTCTCTGTATATCTTCCTGAAACACCCAAGACAGGGCCCATCTAAAGATAGAGTGGAAATAGAATGAAAATACACAACAGTGTCAGCACTGTGCAAAGGCATCCACAGATAGGCTCAATATTCTAAGAATCAGAAACTTAAAATCTAAGATAGTTATCTTGACATACTCATAAAGGACATGCAAATAATGGAATAGCACATTAAACCAATATGTAACTAAAGACAGCTGGAATAAATGCATTTTAGACATTACTGGAAAGGAAAACTATTTGTGGAAAGAAAACATGGTTGTTCCATGTGCTGCTGAATGTCTTAAGGGAAAGATTGGAGAAGCTTCTTGGAAGAGAGCTTCACTGATATCAAGCAAGGAAAGAGGATATTCTCTTCTTATGGGGTAGGTGAGGAGAGGGGGAGTATCTCTGGTCTATGGAGCAATCTCCTTGACTGAAAATTCAGAGAATGGAAGAAGGTTCATCTGGGAAGTATGATGGGACAGACCAGACACTGGATGTCAAGGAGGGGAAATAGGAGCTTTATCTGGAGCACCTGGGAAAGTAGATCAACACATTTCACTCCCAGCAATCTGTGGTGAAGTCAAAATCCTCGGGTGTTTGAACAAGACACACACATACATGGATGGCCCTAGAGACAGACGGATTCCCTAGTGGGTGGCCCAAACCTTTTTTGCCTTCTCTTGCTTTGGGTGTGATGGGCTAGAGCCCTAGATTAAGTTCATGCCTCTGGGCACTGTCATTTAGAGAAGATAAGAGCGATGAGCAGAGACGCTTATCTTTATGGCTGTTCTTATTTGATTTACATTCTGTTTGTGTGTGCACACGCACGTGTTTTGATCTCTATGCGCCTGTGTGTGTGAATGTGAGTTTATGCGAGTGTGTACCTCTACGTATCTGTGGAAATGCGTTTTATATGTGTATATGGGTTTGCAAAGTGCTTATATGTCTAGGGCTGTGTCTATTGTAAAAGGGTGAGGCTTAATTTTATGTGTGTGTGTATAAAATGGTGGGTGCACTCCATATATATATGGATAGTGGTCAATTTTATATACATGAGGACTTTGTTCACATACCTATTGTATCCATGTTTATATGTATTAACAGGCCTATATCTTAGGCTGTATCTATTTGGGTTACTTACTTTTGTATTTCTTTGCTTTAAGGGGTGAGTTTGTTCATTAATTTACTAACTGTAGAGAGCATACAGTAGAGTAGAGGTACATTTGTATACATGTACGGAAAGTGCACATGCACTTTTGTCTTATGTCAACACATTTATGAACTGTCTGTGTGTATCCTGATTTTCTCATCTAATTTAAAAACCTTTGCATTTTATAACGTTATTTTGAAAGAGAGATAGAGAGAGTGCTGAAGGAACAGAGAGAGAGGGAGAGAGAGAGAATCACAAACAGGCTCCGCACCATCAGTGCAGAGCTCGATGCAGGGCTCCAGCACACGAACAGTGAGATCATGACCTGAGCTGAAATTGAGAGTCAGAGGCTTATCCGACTGAGCCATCCGGGCGTCTCTTGCTTTGCATTTTATCATAAGCTTTCCCAAATGTTTTTGGAAAAAGCAGGAGAACCTAACTAGATTTAGTACAAGCATCTAATGTAGGTATGTCCATGTGGAGTGAAATGCATGCCCTGCTCTTTATCCTTTTGCGATCTCCTCCTTGGAGGCATCTCACCCTAGACATCCCTTGTGCCTATGGAGCTTGGAAAACTACCTGAAACACCCCTTCACCACTATGAATAAATAGCCCATCTCCCTTCCTGGGCTGTCCAACCAGGAAGGAGGGGTAGGAGATAGCCAACCACAGATCTTAAGGTCTAGCTACTTGAGAAGATTTTTCTCTTCTTTTGTCTCTTCCTGGTTTCATCTTTTCTATCCCTCAACCTGTTCTAATCCCTCGAAAGAGAGGACAAGGTTTTTTTTTCCCCAGAGAAACCAGAGAGAGAGAGCAAAGGAGATTTTGCTCCGAGGGAATCTGCTCCCATTTTATGGGGTTTGTCAATAAGGTTCCTTCATTAAGATAGCATCTCAGCAGAATGAAAGAGGCCTCTGCCCTTCATGAAAAGAGTTGTTTTCTCTTGGGGGTGTGTGGGGGGGGCATTAAATAAACCTGTTTTTTAAAAAAGTACCTCTGCAGCAAGGAAATGTGTTATTATTGTAATTGTCTAATGCTAATTATACTTATTACTATAATAACCATTTTGTTGTAACAAATGATGTAATCCTCTTTATTTCTGTCACTGCCAGAGGCGAGTGGTGTGTCTACAGCAAGAGGGTACCTGGGAGTGTTCTTAGTGGGGAAGTGCAATCAATCCAGGGACAGTGAGGGAGCCTGTGCTGGTGAATGGCTTTGCTGCTCTAGGGGTGAGGGATGCAAGGCAGAAGATGTGCAGATTGTTTTCTCCCTACCTTTCCTTCTCTCTGAAATTCCTCATTTTAGGCCCTTTCCTGAAAAGTATTCAACCATTCAGTGAGACCTTCCTTTATTCATTCAACAAACATTTATTTAGTACCTGCTATGCACCATATGTTAGAGTCAGTCATAGCGATATAAAGTAAATAAGATGGGACCTTTACTTCTGAGAAGCCCATGGTCTAGTGGTGGAGACTGATATCCGAACATGATTTTCAATGCAGTAGGATAGGTGAGACACAGGAATGTCTATTTAAAGTGCTGTGAGGACATGTGTGGAAGTCATGATTTAGTCTATATATGGAAGCTCAAAAAGCTGGGTGTTTTGGAGGCACACTAGGAATTTTTAGCACAGAGAAGGGCAGCTTGTCATACCATGGGGAGGGAACTATTAAAGGCATTAAGGCATGCTAAACCTGTGTGTTTTGTGATATTAATACCAATACCAATAATAGCTAATATCACTTCATGTCATGCGTTGTTCCAGACACTCGTGTGTGTCGGCTCACTTAATCTTTGCAACACTATGAGGTAGTGCTGCTGTGAAGGAAGGTTAAATTGAATTAGTAGATGGAAAGCACTTGGAACAGTGCTTGATATGGAGTAGTATTGGCTATTTTAAAAGTTTTATTTTTATTTTTTGAGACACAGAGAGAGAGAGAGAGAGTGCGCGCGCGCATGCACACACATACATGTGCAAGTGGGGGGAGGAGCAGAAGGAGAAGGAAAGAATCTTAAGCAAGTTCCACACTCAGCATAGAGCCTGACGTGGGGCTTGATATCATGACCATGAGATCATCCTGGGCCAAAATCAAGAGTCAGACGGTTAACTGACTGAGCCACGCAGGCACCTGTATTGGCTGTTTTTTATTGTTTCATTAACAGATGCAAAACCTGAGGCTTAGGTTGAATAACTTGTCCAGTTTCACACATACAGTAAGCAAGAAAGCTTGGATTTGGAGCCCGGTTCTGAACAGAGCCCCAGTTTTTAACCACTCTTGTAATTAACAGGTGCATACCAGGGACAGGTAATAATTTGTGATGAGGCTGCCAGATAGTTTGGGGCTAAAGTGTGAATGGCCTTGTGTACCATTAGAGGTTCCTAAACAGAGATCAGGTCTGTGTTTTAGAAAGATTATTCCAGAAACTGGGACTCTGTGGACAAGTGGCATCTAAGACAGCTGGTTCTTACTCTTGATGTGTTCAGCTCAGCAGCTGCTATGACCAATGTGAGCTACAGAACTGCCTTAACTGGCTGCCTGGACATGGACATGGAAGAAAGACAGGTTGAGGAGATTATCAGGTTAACAATATCTAGAGAGAGGGCTAAGCCAAGTTTCCAAGGCCCCATAACTGGGTTGTTTAAATGGGCCACAGTAACATAATGTCGATAGGCCTTCACTTCCCTCGGTGTTAGTAGACACTTCAGGTCTTCTCTATTTCTGGGCTGGGGCCTTGTCCGTCTCATTCACCACTCTATTTCCAGTATCCAGCAGAGGGCCTGGCTATAGGATATGTTCATAAATCCATCATATGAAGGACTATTCACTCTTCCTGGAGCTCTATGTACCCCAAGCTTGGCCTAATGCTCCTACAATTGACTTTTTCACTAACAATCAAAAAGGTTATGCCTCTTGTTCCAAGGGCCCTTCTCTCCATCCCACCATACATGCAGACTAATAATCCCCTTCTTTTTCCTCACCTGTTACCTTAAGTTCAGCCAGTTCCCCTTAGCAGGATTTGAGGAGTGCAACAAAGGGAATAGTGATAATGGTTAACATCTACTGCATGCCTGCCAGGTGCCAGGTACAATCCTAAGTATTTTACATGTGTTACCTAAGGTCTTACAACACCAGTATGAGGAGATACTATCATGATCCTAACTTTACAGATAAGAAAACTGAGCTATGAAGAAGCCAAATAACTTGTCCAAGGTCACATGGCTTTTAAGTAACAGAGCCATATCCAATACACCAGTGCTTCTTAAACCTTAATAAGAGGGTCTTGTTAAAATGTATATTCTTGTTTGGTGAAGCTGTCATGGGGTCCAAAATTCTGTACTTTTTAATAAGCTCCCAAGTGATGAACATGCTGTTGGCCCATGTCCCACATGTTAGGTACTAAGGCTCTACACGTGATTACTTCTCCATATCAACCATTCTCTGACTCGTGTTGTCACGAACTGTCAGAGTTATTTTCTGAATAGATAGGACATTTGCTTAAAACAGTTCTATGAACCATAGGAGTTACCATCCTCCCACACAAAAAAAGGGGGGTTGGCAGATGGATATTGTATTGACACATCTTTGTGCAAAGAGCTGTGAGCACTGGGCAGACTTCATGGGTGTGGGCCCTGTCTCCTGCAGGCTCTGAGTGCACCCTACTTGATGGCCACCAGTGGAGGCACCTCTGCCTCCATTCCACTGAGGTCACTAGTTGAATTAGACCTAGGTATTTCCGGTGAAAGTGTCCCAGCCTCAAGGCTTCTACTGTAGTCTATTGATTGTGCCTCTGGAAGTCCCTAAGCTCAGATGTCTGGAATTCTTTGTTAGCCCCTTCCAAATGCACAAACTAATAGGAGAAGGCAGGAAGTATAGGAGAACAAAGCTTCATGAAAAGAGTAGATCAATCAATTTATTAACAAATATTTATTGAAGCCCTGATATTAAAATACAGGGATTTTACCCTAAACCCCAGCCTCAGATGAGCTGCAGGAATAGTGTCAACTCTCATCTAGTATCTTTTCCTAGTCAATGCTGCCTTCTCCTTTATTTCCCAGCCAGACATAATCCCGAAGACAATTCTAAGGGCAGAGATACATTTTTGGAAGATTAAAAAATGCTGCATTAGAAGTCCAAAAGAAATTATTTTATTTTTCTACTGACTTGGTGAGAGCTGTGTCACAGCTCTGCTGCCTCAGCCAGGTCCCTGGTAGTTGGCTGTAACCTGAACCTCAAAGGTCCCTTCTGATTCTCTGATTTCATTCCAATCAGGCCTGGAGGCCTCTTGGTGCTCAGGTGAACCCTCATGGGCAATTATAGCTCCCCGACAGCTTGGGCTTACTCTTTGTAAATCTTAGGTAGTTCAACTCTTGGAGAGATGGAGCTCCCAGTGGGAGAAGCAGAGACCTGAATGTTGTGGAATTTCTCCGATCCTTTCCATTGCTTCCTATCCCCGTGGCCATCCCTGAAGTCCAGATCAGCACCAGCCATCTGAACGAGGGTTTGCTTTCAGACCCTTCTTCACTTTTCCTATTTAAGTAAAAATTTCAAACTAGGTCATTAATTCATTCAACAAGCACTTGAAAGTGCCTGCTATGAATAACACATTGGGCTAGTTGCCCAAAGGAATATTTAAAAAAATGAATGAGACATAATCATTAGCTTCAAAAATAGCCTAATAGAATAATAATTGTGAGCTGGAGTGTGCACCATGAGAGAGGCACAGATAAAATTCCCTGAGGTCCGAAGAAGAGAGAGCAAATAAAATAATGTGTGCAAAAGGCATTTTTTTAAACTGTGAATATCCCATACATGTAAGTTTTTAAATTCCCAAAGCAAGGAAAACAGAACAAGGTTGGGAATCAGGAGGCCTGGCCCCAGATTAGAGGTTGGCAAACTATGACCCAAGGCCTGTTTTTGTACAACCCTCAAGCTCAGAATGTTTTGTTGTTGTTGTTGTTTACATTTTATTTATTTACTTTAAAATTTATTTATTTTGAGAGAGAAAGAGAGAGAGAGAGAGAGAACACGTGCATACACTCACACATGAGCAGGGGAGGGGCAGAGAGAGAGTGATAGAGAATCCCAAACAGGCTCAGGACTGTGAGCACAGAGCTTACTCAAGGCTCTATCTCATGAACCCTGAGATCTTGACCGGAACCAAAACCAAGAGTCAGATGCTCAACCGACTGACCCACTCAGATGCCCCTGTGTTTTACATTTTTAAAGGGTTATATTAAAAAAGAAACACCAAAGAAGAATGTGCAACAGAGATCACATGCAGCTTGCAAAGCCTCAAATATTTATTGTTTGTCCTTTTATAGAAAAAGCTTGCCAACCTCCTGATCTCAACCAAATTTTACCCTAATTGTATTAACTATGTATAAACCTGCTAAAAAGTTGGAGCTCATCATGTAAGTAAGGGGGGGACTATTCATTAATTGAATAAGATGGCTGGATTTGGTCGCAGTAGGAGGATGAATTGGAATAGGAGAGCGTTTAAAATCCCAATCTTGGGGCAGCTGGCTGGCTCAGTTGGTAGAAGCATGCGACTCTTGATCTTGGGGTTGTGAGTTTGAGCCTCACATTGGGTGTAGAAATTATTTTAAAAATTGGGGTGCCTGGGTGGCTCAGTTGGTTAAGCATCCAACTTTGGCTCAGGTCATGATCTCGAGGTTTGTGAGTTCGAGCCCTGTGTTGGGCTCTGTGCTGACAACTCAGAGCCTGGACCCTGCTTCCGATTCTGTGTCTCCCCCTCTCTCTACCTGTCCCATGCTCATGCTGTCTCTCTCTCTGTCTCTCAATAATAAATAAACATTAAAAAAAAGAAGTTACTTAAAAAATAAAAATCTAAAAATAAAATAAAATAAAATAAAATAAAATAAAATAAAATCCCAATCTAGGGTCTGGAACTAGTGGGGGATATAGATTTGGGAGTCATCAGCACACATTCAGTGATTGAAACTCGAGTGGCTAAAAATCATCCAAGCAGAAGACCAAGGATGAAAACTAGGGAGTATCTACTAGTTAGGAGGGGCTGAAAGGATGAGAGAGCAGTGAAGGAGCCTAAGAAAGTGATCCAAGCGGTAGGTAGAGAGCAAGAGATGAAGAGTATCATAAATAGAGTGGGTTGTTGACAGTGTTGGATGCCAAACAGGGGTAAAGTGGAGCAAAGACTGAAAAGAAGCCATTGCATAGGTCACCGGAGACTCTGTGAGGACAGTTTCGGGAGAGAGGTAGAGTGGAGGTGGGCAGTGCCTTTTAGGATGTTGGCAGTGGAGGGGAGGATGGAGATCAGCTAGTGGGAAGAACACCCATTTTGTCCACCATGCAGGGGTAGTGAGGATCAAATAAATTATGCATGTAAAAGCACTTTGAAAACTGTAAAATACTTACAAATAAAAGGCATTGTGTTATTATAAACTGAGTACTTTCCAGTTCTAAATTTTATTTATTTTTTTTGAGACAGCAAGCGCACGTGAGCAGGGGAGGGGCAGAAGAACAGAGAGAGAGAGAAAATCTTTTTTTAAAAATTTTAAGTTTATTTATTTATTTTGAAAGAGAGAGTGTGAGGAGGGGAGGGGCAGAGAGAGAGAGAATCCCAAGCAGGCTCCGTGCTGTCAGCACAGAGTCTCATGCAAGGCTCGAACTCACTAACTGAGATCATGACCTGAACTGAAACCAAGGCTCTGATGGTTAACTGACTGAGACTTCCAGGCACCCTCTAGTTCTGAATTCTATGAAACTATTTTTCAAAGTTTATAGCTTAGAAGCAAAGACTTTCTATTCCCTGTTATCAATTCTAAACATTCCCTTCTTCAAGGCCTTTCTCAAAGCTAGCTCATCTCCCTAGTGTCTGACTTCCCAGTATGGGACTACCTGTACCAGTTAGCAAATCTGTTGCTCATCTTCCCTGAAAACCTTATTTTCCTTCTCTTCTGAGTCGTCACCCAGGCCATTTGCTTTGCTTTAAGGTTTAAGAATTGCTTGTTTTAGGGGTTGACAGATTTAGCAAATAAAAATGCAGGATGCTATCCATTCATCCATCGATGGACATTTGGGCTCTTTCCATACTTTGGCAATTGGTGGTAGTGCTGCTGTAAACATGGGGGTACGTGTGTCCCTTTGAAACAGCACACCTGTATCCCGTGGATAAATGCCTAGTAGTACAATTGCTGGGTCATAAGGTAGTTCTATTTTTAGTTTTTTAAGGAACCTCCATACTGTTTAAAATTTTTTAAAAATGCAGGATGCTAATTAAATTTGAATTTCAGATAAACGACAAATAATTTTTGGTGTATGTCTCATGCAATATCTCATGCAATATGGGCACATCCTTTATTTTATTTGGCAATGCTGCTTCCTCTACTCTCTTAGTTTATCCAGATGGGTCTCTTCCTTTAGAACTTAACTCAAAGCTCATGATGATTGGCATGATAATTAATAAAAAGACTATAGCCTTGTTTACACAAACAGATTTGGATTCAAACCCTGGCCTTCTACTCACATGTTGTGTGAACTTGATTAAATCTCTTCATTTCTCTGAATCTGTAAGTTATCTTTCAAGGCTTTTGTAAGGATTAAAGTAAACAATATTTGCTTGGTTTGTTTGCTTAGGTCTTACGTATTTATTTAAACCTCCCAATTCCACAGGTAAATTCTTTGCTCTGTGTGCCCTCTCAGCTTAAATACTCGTACCTCCTTCATCTGCATTGCTGCTTAGGTTTTCAGCCTGGGTCAGAGTTCTGGGAGGAGGTCTTGTTTGTCCCATAAATCAGGGGATGATCTATCTGGGCCATTCCTTATAGAACCCATGGCAGGGATCTACCCACAGGGAGTTTCAGGATAAGAATAGACTGCGGGGGGGGGGGGCACCTGGGTGGTGTCCAACTTCAGGTCAGGTCATGATCTCGCGGTCCTGGGTTCAAGCTCTGCATCAGGCTCTGTGTTGGCAGCTCAGAGCCTAGAGCCCCCTTCTGACTCTGTGTCTTGCTCTCTCTCTGCCCTTCCCCTGCTCATGCTCTGTCTCTCTGCCTCTTTCTCCCTCAAAAGTAAAATAAACAGTAAAAATAGAAAGAAAGAAAGAAAGAAAGAAGGAAAGAAAGAAAGAAAGAAAGAGAAAAGAAAGAAAAAAGAAAGAAAGAAAAAAATAGATTGCTGGGCTCTCATGTGTCTGTCCTTTTTCTCTGGACTACTTGGAAGGAACTCAAGGTAGAGTCCCTAGGAAGCTCAAGGGTGAGTCTTACAGCCCACGTTCTGTTGCTACTGCTGTGCTAGCTCTGTACAGGTTTTCTGAGTGGGTTGATAGGGAAGAAGCGCATGGTGAACCCTCTGTGGTGAGGGACGGGGAGTAGGGGAGCCAGAGTAATTACTAATGCTCTTCTCTGTGATTCAGATCAATTATAAATACTGAGATTCATAAGAATCATAGTGATGGGATACAGGCAGAAAGGTGAAGGCCGTGGATTTCCCCTTTAACTATCAAACTCTCAGCCAGAGGGCTCAGTTGGGCTTCCCTGCCTGCCCTCAATACCCCCAAGTGGCAAGTGGGAGGTAGAGTCTGGTGCCCTTGCTTCCTCTTGCCTGAAGCTCACTTGCAACCATCGCTATTGTAATACTACCCACTCTCTCTCACCCTAGCTGCTGGGGGTATGGGTAAGCAGTCAGGTTAGCTAGATCTCCTAGCTCTGATTTTTATTTCAAGCCCAGAAAAAAAAAAAAAAAACCCGCAAAAAAAAAAAAACCAAAAAAACCCTACACCTGACAAAACTCAGTAATAGAAGGTGTTTTCTCCCCCTTCCCTTCTCTGGTCCCCTGGAGCTTATTTCACTGGAAGGGAACGCAGGTTGATGTATTTTTAAATGGCTTTGATTTTATCACCTTGCTTAATGATTTGGCACGTTATTTATTAGATGGGGAGCTTCCCAGAGGGGCCTGGCCCATTAACGTATAAATAATGTGGCAAATAGTTCAATAGAGCCGTAAAAAAAGTGATTTAGAAATAAATTGACCTCTGTTTGTTACATGTAAACGAAGGCCCAGGGTCATAATGTATTTCGTGCCCTTAAGCTGGGTTGGGGTGGGAAGGGATGAGTAGGGGGCTAGTGCAGACACTGGGGAGATTTTTTTTTGTCACAGCTCTTTTTTCCTCTGCCATGTTGAGGGTGTGGCGGATATGATGTGGGCTGCATGTGGTGTGTCTGTGGCAGAATGAATAGATTGATACCTATGGTCTGGGGCAGCAATGCGGTTGGTTGGTAGGGATGGAGATGGGTGGTTTGAGATGGGGGTTTCCTTCAGGACAAAAATCCGTTTGTAATTTTATTATTGAGGAGTTAATATTTAACCCAGGTGTGTGGAAAGTGAAGTAGATGGTTTGAAAAGCAGGCTCTGTCTTGGTACATCCGGGTCACTGTAGTAAGCACCTTTGATGGGGATTTGTGGTTCATCTCTGCCTAGTACAGCATGCAGCACGTAGTAGGTAGTCAGTAAACGTTTACTAAACACATATCCACATATCTCCAGTGATTGTGGTAGGGAAAGAACAGTAAAGATCATTTCTGAAGTAGAGATGTGAAAGAATGGGTATAATAGCTAACATTTACTAATCACTTCACATATGTAGCCTAATTAAATTTTTTTGTGTTTAAGTTGTTAAATGACACATATTCACAAGAGTGTATAAAAATGTATGTGCATTTTAATGAATTAATGTGGCACTTAGAAATGCCCATGCAAATACCATTTATTAAAAAAAAAAAAAAGAATGTAGCCAGGGCCCCAGAACCCCCCTGCTTGTCCCCCCATTTTTTTAGAGAGAGAGAGAAGGCAGGGCAGAGAGAGGGAGAGAGAGAGTCCCAAGCAGGCTCTGTACTGTGAGTGTGGAGCCCGATGTGGGGCTTGAACTCATGAACATGAGATTGTGACCTGAGGTGAAATCAAGAGTCAGATGCTTAACTGACTGAGCCACCCAGGTGTCCGTGTTATGTCCCTTTTTGATCACAATCCTGTCCTTTCTCCAAAGGTAACAATCTTGTATTTTGTAATAATAATTTTATGGTTTTTCATCATGGTTTTGGTACCAATGTATGTATCCTTAAACAATATCATTTTGCTTTTTTTTGAATCTTATATAAATATACTTGAACTGTGTGCATTCTTTTGTGTCTTACATTTTTTTACTCAGCATTTAATTTGTGAGATTCAACCATGTTGTTGCTCATCACTGTAATTTGTTCATTTTCATTGGTGTACACATTTTATAATATGAATATACCATGACTTATCCA
Source organism: Panthera uncia (assembly GCF_023721935.1). Lineage (NCBI taxonomy): Eukaryota > Metazoa > Chordata > Mammalia > Carnivora > Felidae > Panthera > Panthera uncia. The sequence goes on from NC_064809.1 coordinate 77,777,844, forward strand.
TTCTACTGTTGATAGACATCTTCACCTTTCAGTTTTTATCACCTGAAAACAGTGCTGCTCTGAACATTCTTAAACATGTATCATAGTGCACCTGTAGCATGTTTTATAGGGTCTATATCTAGTGGTGGAATTTCTGGGTTATAGGGTATGTGAACATTCAAGTTTACTTAGTAATATCAAATTGTTTTCCAGGTAGTTATACCAATTTTCCCTCTCACCAGAGTATCTGAGAGTTCCTGCTGTTCTAGCATTCTTGCCAAACTCTTAGTAGCCCTAGAATTTTCCAATTTAAGTTTTACAATATCATATCAAATTGGAATTATTATTATTCCCATTTTACAGATGATTAAACTGAATATCATGGTGTTTCAGCAACTTGCTCCAAGTTGTATAACCGGTAAATGGCAGAGCCAGTATTTGAACTTGAATTTGACTCCATAACCCAGCTTTTAATCTCTATGTTTATATTTTGTCTTGATGATGAATACTTGATAGATTTTGGATAAATTACATAGAAAATATTTTCTGCACATTTAATTTTGTTAAACAATTGAAACATTTTTTGTTATGTGTGAAATGGACTATCCCTCTTATGCTTAGTACCAACTTGTGTAGTGGGAAAAATGGCTTGTTTCAGATTTGGGGTGGGATAACCATTTAAGATTAAATATTTAATCTTGAATATGAAATATTTGTCAGAGAGTATCTGACATGGAGTTGACTGTAGGATGTCCAGATGAAGCTTCCAGAGATGATCCAGACCATCCCTCTCTAAAGGCAGGTGAAATATCTGTAAACAACTCTTGGGTGAGGGACTCCACCCAGGAGCCAGAAAGTCCTTTTTTCATGCTACTTCAATTCCTGCTGCTGTTTCAACTCATTCCCTCTAGTTCATTCTTCCAAAGAGAACCCTTAATACATGATCAAAGGCCCCCTTTCTGGTTTCAGGGTATCATGTTGGCTGGGCAGAGTTTCCAATAGAGTCAGGGCTTTAGGATGTCTTTCATCCCAAGAGCTCAAAGCCTCCCACGGACATTAACCCATTAATCACCATGCTGCTCTGTGAAGTTGAGAACAAGTCAGTGGGAGCCTCCCCCGCTTCCCAGGTAGAGAAACTGAGTCCATGACTTGTCCAGAACTGCCCAGGGAGTCAGGGTGGAGCCAGGAAAGGAACTCAGGTGTCCAGGGAGACCATCTCCTCCACTGTTAGTGAATCAGGGCTCCAGTTTTCTGCATATTCAGCAGAAAAAAGGACTCATGATTGAATGGTGAAAATTGAAGCAAGTGTTACAGGACATCAGAATCCTGGGATCACTGAGCCAGACAGCCTTGCCCAAGGAGACATGCATTCTTCAAGACCAGGGCCAGGGTTTTTACTTCTGTCTCATTGATGTGCCTGGTAGACTATGTCCAGTACATGGAAGGCCCTTGATAACTATTAAAGCTGAGTGAGTGTAGAAACAAGCAAGTGGCAAGATGCCTGAATTTGTCTTATTATCTGGGCCTCCTCCCTACTCCCAATTTTTCCTTCTAACAAGAACATCTTTGGGAAGGGGCATGAGGAAATGAACCTTCAGCTCAATGTCGCTGGGTGGCACATGAGCCTAGACAGAGCAGTGGGTAGAGAAGCCTTAGGTCCACAGGCTGGGAACGGAAGAGAGAGGGGTGGAAGGAGTTCCTGAGACTCACTCTTACTTTGCCTGAGAAGATCTATAAATGAAACTAAATTTTAAGCTTATTTCAAGAATTCTGTGAGTTCCTGCCCCTCACCTGCCAGTGTAGTCATCTGGGACAGACACCTTTGCCAATTATAGCCTTTATCCATTCCATGGCAAACAACAGAGCTCTGGGCCTCGTGACCAGATAAAAACATGAGTTTTGTTTTCTCCATGTCCTCATCATTTTGTTGACATTCTCAGTGGATTGCTGTTTAGAGGAAGCAGTGAGCATATGTCACTTTAAAATATGTCGTTCTCAGGCACCTGGGTGGCTCAGTGGGTTAAATGTCTGACTTTGGCTTGAGTCGTGATCTCGTGGTGTGTGGGTTTGAGCCCCACATAGGGCTCTGTACTGACAGTGCAGAGCCTGCTTTGGATTCTCTCTCCCTCTCTCTCTCTGCCCCTCCCCCACTTGTGCTCTCTCTCTCTGAGTGAATAAATAAACTTTAAAAATTAAAAATAAAATAAAATAAAATATGTCATTCTCGGGGTGCCTGGGTGGCTCAGTCAGTTAAGTACCTGACTTAAGCTCAGGTAATGATCTCACGGTGGGTTTGAGCCCCACGTTGGGCTCTGTGCTGACAGCTCAGAGCCTGGAGCCTGCTTTGGGTTCTGTGTTTCCCTCGCTCTCTCTGCCCCTCCCTGGCTTGTGCTCTGTCTCTGTCTCTGTCTGTCTCTCTCTCTCAAAAATAAATAAACATTAAACAGAATAAAATAAAATATGTCATTCTTAGTGTGCTCACAGATCACAAAATCAAAGACTCTTCTAGGACTAGAGGACCTCCCTAGTCATGGCTTATGCATCCCTGTGTGTCAGTAGAAGATGTCTACCTCAGTTATGGGATGAACTGGAGGAGAGTTATCTGTTTAGAATGTGTATGTGAGACTCCTTAGGTACATCTCTACACATGACTGGATGTGTATTTGCAAATCGATTTACCTATTGTATGGAGGAATCTCTGTGAGTGAATATGTCAAGAGAGGGGACATCCACATTTGTGTAGGCGACTTTGCTCCCTTTGCTAGCACCTCGTGTAGCTTTTCTCTATCTTCAGACCCTCCTTCCCTTCACCTCCCCAGTAGGTGCTAGTTGGCAGCTCCTGAAGAATCTTGAGGCTGGGGTTGAGGATATTTGCTCCCAATTCTTCTCCTGGCATGTCTTTATTTCAGCCACCCATCTGATCCCATCCCCATCCCTAGAAGGGCTTCCCGCTGCCTGCGTTTATCTCCCTGTTTTATGATGTCATTTAATTAGCTCGCACATGGTGGTTTTATGGGACAAACACGGCCTTGTTTGCCTTATAACTGGATTTCACAGCTCTGTGGGGACAGGTCAGAAAATCTCAGGCCCGTGGTGTGTGGAGTTCAAGAATACTGTATCTTTAGGAACCCTAGGAATTTTGGGAAGGGTCTGACTTGGAGTTCTATCTTCCAAACACTAGAAAAAAGTCCCCTGTCACTTCTCCAACTCCCCATCCCATAGCATGTGAATTAACCTTGCTGGGGAAGTGGGAAGGCTGTGCCAATCACAGCCAAGGAGATACCAATTCTTTTGCTGTCCTGAATCTCTGTTGCCTGTGTGACTGTCCTACTACTTGTGGCCCATAGATAGAGTGACCGCTCATAGGGTAGTTATCAGCCTTCTGAACATCAACTTTTGGGGAATGAGATGTGGATACTGTAGGGCATATTCTAAAATAGGGACCTGTGAGCTCAAGGTCCCCAAATGAAAAAAATGGAGAGAATCTTATTCCTTTAACAGAGGGCCTAGTGGGACAATTAGGGTGTTGAGGAAGCAGGGTTCATCCACATGTTAACTAGGGAATTGGGGCTACTCTTCATGCAAATTTATATTGGGACTGCCATGTGCTGTTTTTGGTTTGTGGTTGTTGTTTTGTTAGCTTCTTAGGTCCGGAAGGCCTGGGAATATATAAGAATGAACTATCCAGAACCATTCTAGAAAGAGGAGTTCCATCTGATTTTCCTATATCTCCAGTGAAGGAGACCCTGCCCTCTGCTTCCATGTATGCCTTTTGTGGGAAGCAGCTTTTCCTTCTCCTCTTGCCCACCTCACCAAAGTATCTATACATGCACCCTTAGAAATGTCCATGAGCAATTTCTTGGTCAATACACTATTCTTTTTTTTTTTTTTACACTATTCTTTTCTCAGCCTTGGACAGCACATTTCTTTGGCTTGGTGTTGGTGAGTAACCAGGTACGTGTGTGTGAAATATACATGGGAGCGAGGGATGGGCTGGAGGATCCCCGGGCAACTTCTGCTTTTTCATTCCCCCATTGCCCTCGTCCACCTCTCTGCCCCTCATGGATGAGATTCTCAACCTCAGGCCCTCACTCCTGCTCTCCCTTTACTGTTCTTCACCCTCCCCTTACTGTGGCTCCCACCGTTCATGTCTCCTTCCTTGGCCTGTCCCTGCATAGGACATCCCTTTGGGCCCCTCATTCTGAAACCCATCAATCTTGTTTTCTCCAAAACCACTGCAGAAAGATGGATAAGAAAAGTAGCCTGGAAACAGGTAAGCAGTGCTTCTAAAAGGGAAACTGAGGCAAGTATCAGTCTGGGGTTGGGAAGAATGTTAAGATAGAGTAGCAACTGGGGGAAGAGCATGCTAAATTGTAACTATAACTAAGTAGAAATTTAAAAATCCTAATCTCAGATACAGAGACTTATTTGAATATGATATGTCTTAAATGGGGTATTCTAAACATCACTCCCCTGCTGGAATCGCCTGATCTAGTTCTGCCTAGATGCAAAAGGTTAGACCAGATGAATCCTAAACTCTCAGAGGAAGGAAGGACTCAATCTCTCTAGGGCCTCTGTTTCCAGAATCTTCCTTGTCAGGATATCTTCAGAAAATGTAGCCAAAATCCCTCCTGCTGCTGCTTGTAACACGTTAGGAGTCTGATGATGAATATAGTTCATCTTGACTGTCCCCTCCTCCCTGGGAGCTTGTGACAGCACATCTCACCAAAAAACCATTAGGTTCTGAAAGTGTTGGGACTGGCCCTGGCATGTCTTTGCCCTTCTGTGCTGTCCTATCTCCGGATGACTTCAGAGAAGGTGAGGGTGGTGTTCAATGGATGCTCCCGCCTCCCCCTCCTCTTTCTTCTCAATCGCCAATATATTTTCTCTGACAGTTTGCACAGATAGTTAAGATACCGTGTAATTACTGTTGCATTTGAAAGCCAAACATGATTTATATCTGACAAGCTCAGTCATCTTTGGGATGACTTGGGATGTGTGTGTATGTGTACTTTGTGTGTGTGTGTGTGTGTGTGTGTGTGTGTGTGTACATATGTTGGTTATGTCTTTCTGTGGGAGCAGAGTAGGTATTGGGCCCTCTGCCTCTCTCCCCCACTCAGTTACCTTCTTTTACTGAATCAAGAAACTGGAATATACAGAGCACTGGAAGGAGAGGCAACATCCCTATTCTCAGGAGGCAGATGGGACTGATATGATACCCGGGACAACAGCAAACACACAGACAGAGGGGATGAGGGCATTGGTGGAGGATGGAGAAATACTACTGGAAGCAATATGGGTGACTTATCGACAGAGGACTTCCTTCAGGAGGGGCTGGTGGGGGGATGTTTGGAAGAAGTGGATTAGCACCCAGAGAAAGGAAAGGTGGGTGCCTTGGAGGAGAGAAAGAACCACCTTTAAGGTAAAAGAAGAGAACCTTGCAGGGAAGGAGGCAGTTTTGTCTAGCTGGAAGGACGTGTCTGAATGAGGGGGTCACAGGGAAGGGGAGGGTTGGGAGGAAGCTTATACCAGTGGGCAGGGGGGTGGTCAAAGCACTGTTGATCTTTCATCAAACTGTTGTCGGGAGGCATTTGGTCAGCACCTTTGAAAGCCCAGATCTGGGGTGATGGGGTTCTGAGGTGGGAGACTGGGCTTGAAGATAGCAGGGGTTATATAGCAAGTGGGGAGGGCAACTAACAGGAGTGGGGATGGAAGACTAGAGAAGCCACCACCAGGGCCTTCCTGAATATTGCTTCTGAGCTTTGTGACAGGGAAAGGTAACTGCTTCTTTTCCACTTCCCTTCGAATTTCAGTAGGAGAACTTAAAGTTGGACAAGAGAAAGGATTGTATAATTTCCTAAAGCAAAATGCACCACTGCATCATTTCTGTGCCCTAACACAGGTTTGGCCCGTGAGGAGGGTGCTTGGCTTTAAGGCAGAAAGATGCACAGGGATAGATAGGGCTCATCTTCAGCCCCTGGGGTAGAGTGGGAGTGGGGGTGGTTGGTGTTCTTAAGTTTTGCTCTTGGCGTCTCTGGCTCAGGCTTCTGTCAGTACAGACCTGCATCCCGGCCCCGCCCCAACTGCTGATTATACCCCTTGGGATGCATCATTGCTAGGAAAGCAGATGTGCCAGATGTGACATGTTTGAAAGAAGAAAAAATCCCTTACCTCTGAGCCTTGGGGAGAGCTGCTAATCACCGTCTTGCTGCTGCTCATGGAGAGGGCGGGGCTCAGGTGGGTTTTATGCCAGCTTCGAACTCTCCTAGCCCCTCTGCAGGAGGATCTCCAAGTACCTATGGAGCCAGATGTGGAAGAAGGAGACTTGGGAGAGGAGGAAGAGAAACTGAGGCCCATGTTAAATGGAAAAGATTTTGGTTGCTCAGTAGCGGGTGGGTGCCAGCTAGTTTATTGTTCTGGGTTGAGCAATTTATGTAAGAAGGTGTTGGTGTGTGTGTGCATGTATGTGTGTTTCTAGGAATTCAACCCAATGGCATCACTTCGGTTTATCTAGCAACTTCTCCTGGAAGACCTCTGTGACTTGCTGAGAGCCCTCCTGCTCCAGGCCCTCCTACTGCTCCGCAGTCTCTCCTAGTTTTATTTTCCTCCTCTCCTCAGGAATTGAGCTCAGAACTTGCAGTATGTCTTGTCCTTTGCCTGAGGGGAGCCTCCTGAGCCTTGCTGACAGATGTCTCAGTCTGGGAAGCTCCAGCATGCTTTGCTTAGTGTCTCTCCGCCAAGACGGCGCCCGAGGTACCCAGATGTCAGGGCCCCAGTGCTTCAGCTATTCCCCTAGCCATTTCCTGATGCTGATGGGATAGAGGAACAGTTCCTTTGATAAGACTAGGAGGGGCTTAGGAGAAGAAATACAAGAAAGACTCTTGGGTGCACTAGAAACTTCTAAGTCTGAGGTCAAGGTAAAGTCACACAGTACTGCACAGTGCCTAGAGAATGGACATAATTGTTCCATGGTATCTACAATCCTTAGGAATGTAGTTGACTCCAAAAAAAAAAAAAAAAATCTCTGCTCAGATTCCTAGGAGGTGATTCTTGATTACATCTTTCCTTAGGTGTTGACATTTTCTATTTTCTAAACCAGATTATAACTCTTCTAATCTGAGCCCAAAGAAAGTGGACCCACCACTAAGACATCTAGGCTAACCCTAGGACCTTAATGCATGTAAGTAAAATAGTAGAGTTCTATTGTCTCTACCAACTAAAAGTCCACTGACTAAACCAAATTCCAAAGTAGCTCTATCCCAAACCCAATCCTTAATCCTGATCCTGAAATTAAGCCTAACTCAAATCCCAATTCTGCTCCCCTCCCCCGCTTTCACTGCATGGAATGATTTCAGGGGAGGAGGGGTTGGGGAGGAGAGGGCAAGATGAGGAATGCCTCTGGGGAGAAGGAGGAGGAGGAGATCCAGCCAGAGCGACCTAGAGGAGCCAGTGTGGTATCTGGGAGCCTGGGGCATGATCCCGGTACCTGCCAAGCCATGAGTCACGACATCATTCTCCATGGCATTTTGTTGGGGGTGTGTCTGGGCTGGCACCTGGTAAACAGCCTTGCTTGGAATGAGGTGCTTCCCCTCTGCCCCTCTCCCTAGTTTGGGGACAAGAGAGAAGTCTTCTGTCCTGAGGGTCCTTCTTTTCTCTTTTCTTTGAGATTTCGCAAGACTCAAGCAAAGCAAGAGGAAAGACTTGGCACTTTGTCATTAGTTGCAAAGAGATCATGGAGAGACTAAATTACTGAGAATGCAGAGTCTAGAAGCTTCCAAATGTGAGGTGACCTCGTCCAGCTCCCTGAGCGTCATCCCCCTCAGGGACGCAGAGTTGCTCCACTTTGCCCTGTGCCCTCTCATGACAGGGCTTATGCTCTACCACACCTCCCTTCCACTGTAGCTATTGCCCAAATCCAGATAGGCATCCAGGGTGGCTGGATAGAGATCTTTATGGGAGTAAACCTGTGCCTGTGGATGAAATAACAACCGGAAACACCTGGAGCTTTTTCCTGAACCTGGTACCTCTCCCCGGCTAACTTGAGTCATGATGTGTCACTTTTCTGTCTATCTGACCCTTACTCTTGGGAAGGGAGAGAAGGAGCAGGACACTAATGACTGTCTCCTGATGTTAAGGCATGATTAGGACCATTATTGTTTAGTCCTTGGGCAAGCCAGACAACCATCAGCCTGACTCTAAACACATGTAGTTCAAGACAGTTGCTATCCTCAGGGCTCATGGAAGCTCCACTCCTCCCCCCCTCTATCCTTAGCCCACAACTGCCAATCCTGCTGTAACCACTGTAGATAGGACTTGGGGGAAGGGGGTTGGTGTGCCTGGTTCTTTGGTGTATTCCCTCTAGGCCTCATTTTCATGCCTGGAGCAGAATTTACACTCCTCTCCCATTGCAGATTTAGCTCTTGTCCCAGCCTCCTCCACAGGGTTTGGAGGCTAAAAGTCCTCTAAAACTAACTAGGAAGTGACAGTGGTAGGTATTAACATACATTTCTTTATGAAAGACTGCAAAAGCTCCATTCTTTGAATGACACACAAAACTCACTTTAACCAAGCCTGACTCCCAGGTGCAACCCACTTGGAAAAGACCAGCATTCCAGTTTGTTGAGGATTTCAAATATGTAATATGATTTAGAAAAAAGTCAAAATATGGGAGTCAAAGGGGCTTGGGGTCAGAGTTCCTGCCAGCTGCCTCCTTTTTCTTTCTTATAATGCTGAAATATTATAGTAATAATAATAACTAACATTTAAATGGTATTTTACAGAGGTACCTTGGGGGCTCAGTCGGTTGAGTGACCAACTTCAGCTCAAGTCATGATCTTGCAGTTTATGAGTTCAAGCCCCATATGGGACTCACTGCTGTCAGCCTGTCAGCGCAGAGCCTGCTTTGGATCCTCTGTCCCTCTCTCTCTGTCCCTTTCCCGCTTGTGTTCTCCCAAAAATAAAAATTTTTTAAATGGTATTTTACAGTTCCAGGGTATTTTCATTTATAATCATACAATAACCTTGTATGCTTGGAATTCTTACCCTCATTTTACAGACAAAGAAACAGAGTACTTACATGATTTCCTTAAGGCTATGGAACTAGTAAGCAATAGAGGTGGCATTTGATCAAAGTCTAGTGACTGTTGTCAGGCTGTCGAAGATCATATGTCCAACTATCACAAGAAGAGTTAGGAAACCCTTTCTGAAGAATTTCCAGGGTGGGGAATACAGTTTCTAATGAAATCATAAATGCGTTCCTAATTCATAGGTTCAGGATAAGATGGTCTTGGTGTGACTCCCCCCCCCCCCAGAAATGAGGTATAAAAAACTAAATCTAACCCCATTGTCAAGACAATATTAAGAAAACTGGGGAAGACGTGCCATCATATGCAAGCTAATAATATTTTATTGATGAAAATTTGGATGTTCTAATGAGTGTGATTTAGAAGGAAACTCCAGAGGCTCTAGGTCACCATTTCTAGTCCATACAGTCAACATGTGGATGCCCTGTTCTTAAACAATCAGAGGAATAGGAGCCCACTGCAATTTTTGATCCACCTGCCAATTTTATCTTAGCCTGATCTAAATCTCTTTTGCTACCTTCTCACTAGATCTGTTAGTGGGATTGGGGGTAGGGGGGATATTTCTGCCTGTCTGTTTATCTCTCTCTATCAAGATTTGGAAAGCTGTCTAGAAGCTTCTAGTGTAATATCCACTTATGGGTTTATAAATAATTCATTCTTTTCAGGCTTCTTCAGCCTAAATAATGTCAACTCCCCTGGCTTTTTCTTCTCACATCCAGCTTTTGAATAATACTGGTTGTTTCAGGTCTTTCAGAGAGGTCAAGTCTCCTAGAATATGAAGTGCTATTATTTCCTTCCACTCTGATTCGGGCTGTTCTTGCTTTTGCTTCCTTGTTGTAAACACTTCCCAACAGGACTTCCCTCCTTCGATTCTCTCCCTCATAACCATCCCAAACTCTGTTGTTGTCTCCCTAAAACATGGTCCTAATCATGCCACTTTTCTTCTCTGCTCCATAGCTACCTTGTTGAGTGCACACTATGTGTCAGGCACTATCACTATACTAAGTGCTCCATATGCATCATCTAATTTAATCACCACATCAACCCTATGTAGTATGCACTTTTGTTTTCTCTGTTCAAAGTTGAGGAGACAGAGACACAGAGTAGTTATAGAACCTGCTGTGTCTCATGACTGGAAAGAGGAGAGCTTAGATTTAAACCCAGACCTTTGCAACCCAGAGTTCATGCTATCCCGATACTGTCTGTATATTTTTAAATGTATCTGTCATGTCTCCTGATGACAGGACCAGTGATATCTGTCATATCAAGTGCTCGGACACCACCCTATTTAGTAATGTTCAATAAATGCTTGTTTATGATTATGATGATGTAGGGAAAAAAAGCAGTTCTTGGTGAACATGATAAGGAAGGGAGAATTTTAATTGTGATTATCCAATTTGCTAAGGAGAACTTAGACTTCTTGTTTCATGTGGACTTTGCTGAATCCATTTCAAGAGCCCCAACTGTGCACAGAGCTCTCAATTCAGTGGAGGAATCCTCTAGGAACAAGACTTAGTTTCTGTTCTTGGGGAGCTCCCAGGCTAATGGAGCCCCCAGACACAGGCATTTTTATGGAATTTGCATGACTGTTGCAGGTTCAGACACCACCTAACAAGAGGTTGGACGCTCTGTTTTGCATGATGATAGAGAGAGATGGTAAAAGAGAGACTACAGATACTCTTTGGTGTCTCTAGCTGTCCTTCAAGACATGTAGCCTGGCTGCAGCACAGAGAATTTGGGCCATGTGGATTGCCTCCACTGGTGGTCTCCAGTCTGCCACTTAGCAAGGTGAGGGGAAGGGCAGTGATGATTTACTCTAGAACAAGGTAAAGAGGCTGAGGGGACAGGGAGAAGCTGCTTACAGTTGCAGGGCAGCAGAACCGAAACTACAGCCAAGGTCTCATATGAACCCACCTGAATGTCTTGGCTTCACGGGGGTAGTGGAGATAGAGAGGTAGCCCCATTTCCATGTCAGAATGGCTCCAAACCCTGTGTGTCCTCCTAGCTCTCGCCACATGCACTTTGCTTCACTGCCTGCCCTGAAGCAAGAGCTGAGGTCTCAGGTTTTGGGGAAAGTGAGGTGCAGCGTCGCCTGACAAATGGGTGGGTCCCCCCCACCCAGTTTACAAGCCCAGGGTGGCTCCCTCCTAACACCCTCCCTCTCTTTATGGCTCTGCCGCAATCTTTGATGTCTTCTTCTGGTGAAGTGGTTCTGGGGTAGAAAGAAGCCAACCTCAGCCAAAGATGCCCCGCGCACAGTGGTGCTCAGGCCAGGGAAGGGGCTCCAGCGAGGAGGTCAGGGATTTAGCATATGGAGCTGTCAACCGGACAAACTGACACAGAGTGTCTTTTCAGATCTGTGTCTCTTTGGGAAATATCAGTGTTATATTCGGTCTCTTTCATGGTGATAGAAAGAATATGCTTGGGCTTTGGAGTGACCCAGACATGGTTCAAACCATAGATCCTCCACATTTGAGTTTTTTGACCTTGGGCAACTTACTTGACCCTTCGAGCTTCAGTTTCCAAATCTGAGTTGAGTAATAGACAATTCATCTCACAGGATGTCATGAGAAAGGACTAAAATGTGTACAGAAAGTGCACAGTAGTGTCTCATATCCAAACTTGCTCCGGTAATTAAAAGATAAGCTCCTCTGTGTGCAGGGATCTCACTGGCTTGCTCTCCTTCATATCCCTCTCCCTTCTCCAGCACCATAGGCCTCTCTGCCCTTTCTCTGCTTGGGTGGAATGGCGTTTTCACTCAAGCATCCCCCCCTTTCCTCAAAGATGCACAAATCCCAGGATCTGCACTGATCTTCTCTGTCATCAGCAGGCCCCCATCTCGAAAGCCATTTACCTGGAGAATCCTGTAAACAACCTCCTCTTCATAGTTGGCAGTTTTTCCTCTTCTCTGCCATGCTCCCTCTCTCCTCCATTAAAATGATTTTATTTGCTTTGCTCCTATTCTTATCCATCTATAATTTTTATTTTATAGTCACTCCATAATGGTCTGGGGCCATCCCTACTGAATCACCAACGGGTCTTACTTTAAGATTTAATTTGGTTTTATTAAAATTACCAAAATTCTCCCTGGGCAGGTGTAGACCTGGCCAGGGCAAAGCTCTCTAGGCTGTTGACTATGAGGTCCCTCCCCACTGGTAGATTTCCAGGCTCTTCAGTTTTTCATTCAGCCACAGCAGGTGAATGTTCCTGGTGCAGGCAGAGAGAGAGAGAGAGAGAGAGAGAGAGAGAGAGAGGGAGGGAGAGAGGGAGGGAGAAAGCGCACACACTTGCTTTACTTTGCCTTATAAAGTCTCAGAAAATGGGTTTCCCACTCCCACTACTTTTACCTATCCACTTCTGCACTTTTTTGAAGGAAGAAAATGTTCATCCACCTTCCTTTTGCCTTTCTAAAATCATAAATGGGTGCTCCTGGGTGTCTCAGTCAGTTGAGTGTCCCACTCTTGATTTTGGCTCAGGTCACAATCTCTAGGTTAGTGAGATTGATCCCCACAACAGGCTCTGCTTTGACAGCACAGGGCCTGCTTGGGATTCTCTCTCTTTCCCTTTCTCTCTCTGTCCCTGCCCTGTTTGTGTGCGCTCTCTCTCTCCCTCAAAAATAAAATCAATACACTTTAAAAAATCATAAATGGATCCCAGGGTATCTGATGTAAATGCAATTGAGATCAGTGAATGCATCTCAAGTGTCAGGATTGTAGGGAGGAAACATGTACATGGATGTGTGTGTGTGTATGTGTGTGTGTATGTCTAAATGTAGCTTGGAGAGTAGATGTCTCCCATTTAGCTGTGAGAACATAGATCTACACTGCCTAGGGAAAGAGCTTCAATGTATTTTAAGTGGCTAAAGAAGCTGCCCACTATTAGCCACTATGCCTGCCCTTGGGAGTATAGACACATTCTATGAAAATGTAATCTTTGGTGTGAAGTCAGTGACAGTAATAGGTTTTAGCTCCTTTACATCTTCACTTTTTCTTTTCAGGGAAATGGGGTAGGAAAAGCTTGGGAAAAATAGGATTTTCATTTAGATCTTCCAATACGTTACTTATTCTCTTAAAAAAAAAAGAGATCTTGGGGTGCCTGGGCGGCTCAGTCGGTTAAGTGGCCGACTTTGGCTCAGGTCATGATCTCGCGGTCGTGGGTTCGAGCCCCACGTCGGACTCTGTGCTGACAGCTCAGAGCCTGGAGCCTGTTTCAGATTCTGTATCTCCCTCTCTCTGACCCTCCCCCGTTCATGCTTTGTCTCTCTCTGTCTCAAAAATAAAAATAAATGTTAAAAAAATTAAAAAAAAAAAAGATCTTCGTTAGATGCATAAATTTCAGTGATAGGGCCGTTGGACCCAGAAAAAGTAGAAGAGGAAATAGGATTCAAAGAAAATGAAAATAACAAAAGAAACGTCCTGAATTAGATGTCTTCTATTTACCTTGGTGGATGATCACGGACTGTCCCTCAAGGCCGCCAATACATGTAGATCCCTTTGAGAGGTAGAATGCAGGATGAAATCCCTCCCATCCCAATTCCATGGACATCTCTGTTTTGTTCCCATGTCTGAAGAGAGACATTTTCAGTTAATAAAAGAATGTGCCTCTGTCTACTTTCCCCTCCCTGCCCCCTCCATAGTCCTAGGATGCAGGTGAGTATTTGCTCACTTCTGTCTGTGTATCCACATCCCAAATACCTCCTAAGGAGCCAGGGAAGAACTCTACAATGGGAACCATGAACAGTGCATGAAGCATGAGGCATGAACAGTGCATGAACAGAACAGTTACTAGAGAATCTCATAAAAGTCGGTCAGAGGGCTGTTGGGCTCAGAGCTCCGTTTTGGTCTCAACTTCTGCTCCCTGCCTACAGTTTTGCTTGGCTGGCATCAATCGACGCTGAAGCTGCCTGTTGCTTTTAAGGGAAGAGGGACTACAGCTGGGGTGATGAAGAGTTAGTTTCCCACCCGGAACAGTGGAGGGTTTCCACCTCTCCCGTAAGGACCCAATTTTGAATCTAGAAGGTTGAATGAGAAACAAGACCGTTTGAGGTAGCCTAACACCAGGCATTTGAAAATAGACATTTTTTTCACCATCCTTCTTTTCCTTTAAAAAAAATAATGTAACTTGGAAGAATATGATTATCCTAAAACATTTTTATTTTTTAATTAAAGAGGGTTCATTATGCTACCCGTCTCATCTCGTCCCAGAGGAGGGAAACCCTGTGTTCAGCAAGTTTGCTAAGAAATAATTATAGGTTCAGATCTTCCCCAGGCCCCGAAATTCAATTAAAAAAATTTTTTTTGTTTTAAGTTGCTTGCAAGTCACATGGTGTGTATGTGTGCACGCGCGTGTTCGTGTGTGCGCGCACGCCCCAGTTCTCCTCGTAACTGCTCTGGGAATGGGTTCCCGGATGTAAGGCTTCTAAAAGACAAGCATCCCCCTCCCCCCTCCCTGACCCACTTCCAGCCCAGTTTCTTCAGCCGTATCTTTGTGAGCGGGTATTAATAGGGTGAAAAATGTTTCTGTGAAAGGAACCTTACTTTGTTTTGTGTTGGTTTGTTTTCGGCTAGCATTGCCCTGATCGTCTCCCAGCCCCCAATCCCTGGGATACCTCTTATACTGAATCCCTTATACTGAATTAGGTCAGTGTACATAAGTGGCTCTCAACGCTCACTGTGGATCAGAATCAGCTAAGGGAACGTTTAATCAGCGTAATGCCTATTTCAGGATGTATGGATTCAGCTGGTGTGGAGTGGGGTCTAGGCATCAGCATTTTTTAAATATTTATTTTTGAGAGCAAGAGAGAGAGAGCACGAGCAGAGAAGGGGCGGAGAGGGAGGGTCAGAGGATCTGAAGCCGGCTCTGCACCCTACCAGGGAGTCCCTGGGCGTAGGTATTTTTTAAAACTCCTCGGTGCTGGTGTGCAGCTAACATGCAGGGTTAGGGACCCAGTGGTGGGGATTTGGTGATTAGTAAAGACACGCAAACACGGTCATGAAACCCAAATTCAGCTGCCTAATTTGACTTTTTGGCTCATTGTATAGTTATTTTAAATAATGTAAGTGTAGGGGCAGAGTGCTTATCTGTCACTTCTTTTTTTAATTTTTTAAATTTAATTTTTAATTTTTTTAAATTTACATCCAAATTCGTTAGCATATAGTGAAACAATGATTTCAGGAGTAGATTCCTTAATGCCCCTTAACCATTTAGCCCATCTCCCCCTCCCACAATCCCTCCAGTAACCCTCAGTTTGTTCTCCATATTTATGAGTCTCTTCTGTTTTGTCACTTCTATCCAAACTCTGAGTTACAGTTAAACTTGGGTGGGACGGAAAGTCATGGTTGCTCCCCTCTTCCGTCATTCCAAGAGAGGGGGCCGTTCTATTGTAGGACTGTTCCAGTTTACATAAAGAAAAAAGATTATTTAGAGAGGTTATTGTATAGAGGACAGACCCTGCAGGAACATTCCAGGAACTTGGGCAGCATTTATGGGTTCATTTAAGCCATGATCAGCCTTCTCCCGGGTTTAAAGAAAGTAGCTAAAACCCCAGGCTTCAGGGTACAAACCCTCCTGGCAGCCAGGAATATGAGAAGAGAGAAGGCAGGACTGTGTGAGGCCAGATTCACACTAGATAATAAACCAAAACAGACATGTCTAATAGAAATCCAATAAATGAATTAATAAAATAAATAACATAAATGTGCCTATGAATCCCCATATATCTCAGCATATAAACATATATAGGTTATATATATTGGTGGCTTACCTAATGTTTATGTGCATGTGCATAGATTTAAGTAGAGTGGTATATAAATATATTTATATAACCTCACTAGCTCTGTGGGGCATGGAGGTAATTATGCAGATTTCTCAGGCATAGGTTTTGGAAATTGTAGCTATTTTCATATTTTGACTGAAAATTTCACTGATATCTTGATGCTTCCAAGTACTTAGATATATCAATTATGTATATATTTTCTATTTTGTAGGTAGATGTTTGTTGTCCATATAAACTTTTTTCAGAGAGAGGGTACTAAGTCTTTATGGATAGCCAGAGTGAGCAATTCAGACTCAAATAATCTACTTTGGGTCTTAGCTAATCTGTGCTTACAAATTATGTAAACCAGTTCTAAAACCTTTACTTATTTGGTGTTACGTAGAGGTTCCCCCTAAAAATGTGAACCAGTTGAATGAACTTCATTTTGCTTTTGGGGGTGCAGGTGTGTGGTCAATAGCTAGTAGGACCTGTTGGGTCCACTTTCAATTATTTTTGCACTCTTGAAGGGAGAAATAGCGGACAACTATCCAAGAGAGAGCTAAGAGAAAAAATTCAGTTTGGCTTTGTGATGAAGTCAGAATCGAATCTCTCATTCTTTACCATCCTCACACACATAAGCACAGGTGCGCACACATGCAGGTGAACGCACACTCCCTTTTGTCAGACTGTACCTAATGTCTTTCCAGGCTGGACTGACAGAAGCCCGATGGAGGAAGCAAACCTAAGCAGTCTCCAGAGACAAGAACAGACTAGCACACATTATCCACATAGGAGATACATGCTTACATATGTAGAGATGTGCTTTTGTCCCAAAAGGGCTTGCCTAAGACATTGTTTACAAACAACTACAAAATCATTATCTAATTTCTATGACATTTCTGCTTACCTCCCAGTTTGATTCTGTATCTGAAGCTGGGACAGATATTGGAACTGTGTGTCTCCAAACTGCCTCCAGAGTCACACGGTGGAGAGCAGGAGGGAAGCCATCCACTACCACCTTCCTGTCTCCCGCAGACAGACTGGGCTGAGCCAACTACAGAGTCTTCCAAGACACTGCTTTAAAGGTCCATTTATGACTATTTTTTATGAAAAATAACATAGATGAGTTTTAATAAGATTCCTCTCTCTCTGGGTTGGCTCAGCAACAACTTAGCTTTAAATATGCATCTCATTCCCCTAACTGCTCCTTTTAACTTGTTGGGAAAACCAAAATGATAAGATAATATAGAAGAGAGTTTTCTGAATTGTTTGGCCACAAACATCCCGCTTTATTAAATACATCCACATGAAACAACTTTTGTTGTTTTATTTGAATTCACTTTGGCTTGGGTATGTAGGAAGAGAGAGTCAAATTGCTCTGTTAGTTTTCATGGATGCTGTTCTATTTCATCCATACTACTGGTGATGCCATTCATCAGAATGTGGACATATCAGATTTCCAGTTTTTACCTGGGATGTATGTGGTCACATACCAATAGTTTTGTACCAACAGAATGAAGTGGGGCAAGGAGTCCTGTACCAGCTATTCATTTACTCATTCAGCAAAGATTTATTGAGCTCCCATTATGTGCTAGGTGCTGTGTGCAGTTCTAGGGTAGCAGAGAACAAGGTCCTGTCCGCAAGGTACTCACAGTATTCATGGAAGAAATGGGCATGTTGACAAATAGGGATAATACAATGTGTAAGGCATAGTGAAAGAAACAATGCATGAGGTATTATGAAAGCACAAAGGAGCAATAGGGGTGGGGGCAAGGTGAGGGTGGATTCTCAAGGGGGAGCAATTGATGAGAGTTAGAACTTTATTTCATTCATCGTTGTTATCTCCTACTCCTTCGTATGATACCATGCTCGTTGAATGAATTGATCAAGGGTTGGTTAAGTCTCTTTTTTTTAATGTTTATTTTTGAGAGAGAGTGAGAGAGACTGCTAGTGGGGGAAGGGCAAAGTGAGAAGGAAATGGAGGATCCAAAGCGGTTCCTGCTGACAGCAGAAAGTCCAACACGGGGCTCAAACTCACGAGCTGTGAGATCATGACCTGAGCCAAAGTAGGACGCTTAACCGACTGAGCCACCCAGGTGCCCGGATTAAGTCTCTCTGCAGTGGCAAAAGCACTGTAATAGGAGTCAGTAGGTCTAGGTTTTGGTCCAGGGTCTGCAATTGCAGTTTGTGACTTGACCCTATCACTGTTTGTCAAGAGGAAATTAGAAGATCCTGGATGAATTCCACATCTCCACTTCCCTGGCTAAATAAAATATACTGTCCCTCCACCCAGTGTATGAATAATACATAAGAAATAAAGCCAAGATTTTCATTCTATGATCCATTCATGAAATGTTAGCTCCCTATAACCTTTATCCTTTCCCAATTTTCTGTAAATCTTTTTAAAGATATTTTAAAATTATTTGGAAGAGGATTTATAACTTCAGACTGATTTTTCTTTTTTTTGGCAAAAGTTAGGACAGATTGACTAGTACAGAGAAGGCTGGAACCTGGGGAAAGTGAAATATTATAGAACTCATTTGACTTAGTTCACCCAGTGTTGAAAAACAGTTTAAAACCATGCAGTGCTTAGAGCAGAGAAGCCGCAGGCAGGGTTCAGAGACCACATAGTGTCCTACTTCATAGAATACTGTTTCTCTCTGCTTGAGTCTACCACAGAAGGAGACTGGTGGCCAAAGTGTCCTGACCTGGTTGCAACAGGACGACTCATATCCCTGTTGATCACATTGCCTCTTTCTTTCCCTTACCACAGGCCAAAGGGAGGAGACAGAAACTAAATGTTGTAGGTCTAATCAAACAACTCAATGTTAAAGCTGAAGGGTCTAATCCTTCTTATAGAATTCTTACTCTTTCTGTCTAGAATACTCTTGTTTACCTCAGTTTTCTCTTCTGCAAAATAGGTGTAATAATTCCTACCCTACTTACTGTTCAACCTACTTACTTCCTTACCTACTTTCTTTTATGATACTTATCACAATTTGTAATTTGTATTTGATTAATATCTGTCTTTCTAATTTGACAGTAGTACTCATGAAGATGGGGACTGTGTTTGTTTTTTCCTCTCCATTTAATTGCCAGCATCTAGCGAAGTGCTTCCATGCATTAGTCATTCAGTAAATACCTTTGAATAAGTGAATGAATGGTATTTTGGGAATCAAGTAAGATGAAATATTTGAAATACTTTCAAAAAATTTTACAGGTGAAACCTGTGTAAAGCATTATTTCTAGTTAGGTAGGTTGTACATTCCTTGAGTTTAGGAACTAAGTCTTTTTTTTTTTTTTTTTTTTGGGACAGAGAGAGACAGAGCATGAACGGGGGAGGGGCAGAGAGAGAGGGAGACACAGAATCGGAAACAGGCTCCAGGCTCCGAGCCATCAGCCCAGAGCCTGACGCGGGGCTCGAACTCACGGACCGCGAGATCGTGACCTGGCTGAAGCCGGACGCTTAACCGACTGCGCCACCCAGGCGCCCCAGGAACTAAGTCTTAATACTGTTTATTTCCCATTCAATCTGGCAGCATACTTTTCACATGGTAGGTGCTCTGTAAGTAATTACGCTTATCACTATATTATTTAAAATAAAATTATAATACTTGCAATAAACAATCATCTGAAAGTGAACTTAAGACAAAAAATTCCATTTACAATAGCATCAGATATAATAAAACACTTAGGAATAAATTTAACAAAAGACATATAAAAATTATACTCTGAGGGAGGCCTGGGTGGCTGAGTCAGTTGAAATTCTGACTTCGGCTCAGCTCAGGTCATGATCTCATGGTCCATGAGTTTGAGTCCCACATCGGGCTCTGTGCTGACAGCTCAGAGCCTGAGCCTACTTCAAATTCTGTCTCTCTGTCTCTCTCTTTCTCTCTGCCTCTTCCCCACTCATGCTGTGTCTCTCTCAGAAAATAAACATTTAAAAAATTTTTAAAAATACTTGTAATCAAGAGAGTATGGTCCTGGCATAAAGATAGACCTACAGATCAATGGAATACAATGAGAGTCCAAGAATAAATCCTTACATTTACAGCCAACTGATTTTCAACACAAGTGCTAAGACAAACCAGTGGAGGAAGAATAGTCTTTTTTTTTTTTTTAATTTTTTTTTTCAACGTTTTTTATTTATTTTGGGGACAGAGAGAGACAGAGCATGAACGGGGGAGGGGCAGACAGAGAGGGAGACACAGAATCGGAAACAGGCTCCAGGCTCCGAGCCATCAGCCCAGAGCCTGACGCGGGGCTCGAACTCACGGACCGCGAGATCGTGACCTGGCTGAAGTCGGACGCTTAACCGACTGCGCCATCCAGGCGCCCCAAGAATAGTCTTTTTAAGTAGTCCTGTGACAACTGGCGAGCCACATGCAAAAAAAAAAAAAAAAAAAAAAAGAATTTTGACTCCTACCTCACACCATGTATAACAACTAGCTCAAAATGGATCAAAGACCTAAATGTAAGAGCTGAAACTATAAGATTTTTAGAGATAAACACATGCAAATCTTCATGACCTTGGGTTAGGTAATGGTTTCTTAGATAAATGCTCAATAAGATAGGAAAAATAGGTACATTGGACTTCATCAAAATTTAAAACTCTTTTCTTCAAAGGACACTATCAAGTGAAAAGACAACCCACAGAGGAGGAGAAAATATCTGCATGTCATATATCTGATAAGAGACTTATATGTACAATATACCAAGAATTCTTATAACTCAATAATAAAAAGACAAATAGCCCAATTAAAAATGAGCAAAGTATCTGAATAAGCATTTCTCCAAATGCCAATAAGCATATAAAAATAGGCCCAACATCATTAGCTCTCAAGGAAATGTAAATCAAAACCACTAGGATGGCTATAATAATAATAAAAACAAGATAATAATAACTGTTGGTGAGGATTGGACAAATTGTAACCCTCACACATTGCTGGTGGGATTATAAAATGATACAACTGTTTTGCAAAACAGTCTGACAGTTTCTCAAAATGTTACACCTAGAGTTACCATGAGACCCCAGCAGCTCCATTCCTAAGTATATGCCCAAGAGAAATGGAAACATATGTTCCTGTAAAAACTTGTATATGAATGTTCATAGCAGTGTTATTCATAATAGCTGAAAAGTGAAAACAACCCAAATGTCGATCAACTGAAGAAAAAGAAAGGGGACTATTCATATAATGGAATATTATTTGGCAATAAAAAAGGAATGAACTACTGATACATGCTACAACATGGATGAATCTTGAAAACATCCTAACAGAAAGAAGCCAATCACAAAAGACCACATATCATATGATTCCATTTACATGAAGTGTTCCAAGTAGGTGAATCTATAAAACGAGACAGTATATTAGTGGTTGCCTAGAGCTAGGAGTGTTGGGGGCAGTGGGAAGCTAACAGATACAGGATCCCTCTTTGGGGTGATGAAAATATTCTAAAATTGATTGTGATGTGGTTGCACAACACTGTGACTATGTTACAAATCACCGAATTGTACACTTTAAATAGGTGAATCATATAGTATGTGAATTATATCTCAATAAAGCTTTTATTAAAAGAGAAAATTATAATATAGTGCCTGCCCTTAGGGAAAATACAAGGTAATTGAAAAAAATTTTTTTTGTTGATTCTCCATCTTAAAAACACCGGCTGCTCCATTTTGAAAGTTTATGTGTTTATTTTCTATGGGCGACTATAACTTAGTACTTTGGAGTTTAGGGTGAAGTTGCAGGAAGACATTAGAGGAGAAAAAAGGGCAGAGAATAAGGGCGTAAAGAAACTCAAGGAGGTAAGCCTTTTGGGAAAATGTCTGGGAAACCTATTCACTTTCCTAGTCAGTCTAATAGTTAGGAACGGCATCGTCAAGACTCACTAACATGAATATTTTTTATTGAGATTTCTAGTTTTGGTTGTGGTGTTTGGCCCAGCCACCTTCTTTTGGACGAAAGCCACTAAAAATATGAAACATTGACCTCCTGTCCTACTCTAGTCTCTCACATCTGTCTGAAGATCTGGATAATTGGTGGGTGTGGATAGAAAGCCATGGAGGACTTATATCCATCTGGAGAGTGGAAAGGTGAGAAGGAGCTGGGGAATGACTCAAGATTGGAGTCTAGAACAAAACACTCCGAAAACCTCCCTAAGTATATAATGGGAAGGAAATCTGACATCTTGATGACTGAATTGACTCCTACTATGTTGTAGTTTTGATTCTAGTCTTTGTTTCTTTCCTTTCTCCAGAATCCAAATTTCAGTAGCTGTTACACCCACATGTTCGGAACAGCCCCTTTGAACAGAGCCTATCCTGACTGAGAGGAGAATAGGTAGGTGTCTGAGGCAGAGAGATCTAAAAAAAAAAAAATCTCTGGTCTTCATGAAATTCTCAGTCTGCTGAGGAAAATAACATCCTTATCTTGAATTTTAAAATAAAGAATTAACAAATAGGAAGACTTTCCTTATTTGAAAAAAAAAAAAAAGCTTCCTGGATGAGAAAACATTGAGCTAGATTTTAAGGTAAGTTCAGAATGTGGTTTGGGGAAGCATTCCCTCCATGTTAGGACCCAACCACAGGAATCGCTCTGCCCAGAGCTGGTTAGTCATAGCCCTTTGCCTGCATATCCTGAGTGATTTGATGTGAATAGGTAAAGTCCAGTTAAGGGATGACTGAGTGGGCATGGTAGGGGATACTTAGGAAGTAGAGTTTTGGTTTGACTGGAGAATTCAGTGCATTTGCAGTTGCCTTTAAGGGGAGGTAGGAGCTCTTGTGGACATGTGGGTTACTTACACCAAAACAGACTTGTTCTGCTCTCTGGCCAGCCCTATTCTCTGCTCTTCTTATCCCAACTTGCCTAATTGATACCTTGGCCGATGGTGTCATTAACAATGCTTGAATAATACCCTGACCGGCTGATTTCAAAATGGGAGAGGTGATTAATATGTTGGAAATCTGGCTGGGGGGTGCAAGGAAGGGGATGTCCCCTGAAATAAAAAAAATGGGGGAAGGGTCTGTTTGTGCCCCCATGGCGCATCTGTGGACTTCGACCAAAGGGAAGAACTTGGAGATAGGAGTCTGATTTGCAGCTTCTTTCTGGTTTGCTGATCCCTCTCCATTTCCACTCCCTTACCTCCCCCAACAGCACACGTTCTGACACCTACAAGCTCGTTACATGATGATGACCTATATTTTTATCTTTTTTATGAGCATCAAACACACATCGTCTTGCAAGCACATGTGTTTTTTTTCCCCTATTGACGTGTGAGTGCCTTTGATGGTAATTTATTGTAGGGTTCAGCAGCCAGGTCTTAATTGTACCCTAAAATTGCTTACCATTTTGATGCCTCCAAACCATCCCAAAATGCACCTTTTTTCTGCAGAAGGGTGTGGGGCAGCCTCCTTTTTACTGTCTTCTGTGGTAGAATGTGGAGCTCAGAAAGAACATGAGGGAAAGATTCCCCAGCTGGGTTTCAGGGACGCCTTAGTCCCCAGCTTCTAATTGCAGTTGGGCTGTACGATAGTTTTGCTCTACTCAGCAAAACTGAACTCAGTTTTTCTTCATGGTTTAGGGCTAACATGGCTTCGCTGATTGTTCAGAATGGTCAATGAGCAGTTTCTTCTCCAGCATTCAGACTTTTCAGGAAATTTCCATGGTAGCCACTTGCATCTGTGAATGCAGATGGGATTAGAAATGAGACTAGGGAGTCTGGGCTATGGCATGCAGCTAACCCAAATCATGGAAGTCATTCTGTAATAACCTCTGCTTTGACATCTAACCACTCCCTTACCTGGCTTGAGTAGAATTCAGCATTCCCTTAAGGGATGTTTAGCAGAAACAGAGGAAAAGGAGGGTGAGGAGTGAGGTTCTAATAATGCAAATTTAGCCCAAGCAGAGCTTAGTTCTTAAGTATAATTTGAATTTGGTTCCAACAGTCTTCTTTTCCCTGGCCTCACTTTATCCCTCAGTACAATAGACAGCATCATACCCTAGGACACTCAGATTCATTACAGGAGGATGAGTCAGTGTCCAGAACAACTGGGAATGCAACCCACATCTCATGAAAGTGTAAGGGGAAAATGGAGACTAAAACCCTTATCTCTCTTTCTAGAGAGGCCAAGAGTAGCATTCAGTGTTGACTCTTGCTTTTGTGCTGGAAACTGGTCTACCTATAGACTGAATCCTTGTTAGCTCTTGTTACAGACTGTCCATTCCAGCTGAGTTCATTTGTTCTGTGTCTCCCACACATGACACTCACCACATGTGCTTGCTGGGACTTGTCTCCAAACGTTTATACAGGCAATTCCCTCCTCCTTCAAACTTAGGAGGTTTCTCTGTCCTCTCTGTTCAGCCCTGGCCTTTTCCTCTTTGTATAACTGGCCCTAAAGTCTCTTCCACCAGAGAGCTGCCTTATTGGCCTTAGGTGGCCTCTAGGACTCCATTATTCTATAGTTCCTCAACATTGTATTATTTGCAGTTAGTATCTGTCCTATTGTCTGCCTGTATCCATGAAAAGACTTTTTGTGGCCAGCTGAATGAGCCTTCTGACCGAAAACAAAACTATTACCATCACCTTTGAGGTGAATAAAAATTTCTTTTCTATTAAAGGCCTTTCAAAGTGGGAGATTTTATAGTCCTCCTTGACCTCCCCATTTTTATGTCCAGTGAAATTATATAGGTGGAGATGAATTTAGTAAAAGACAGTAGCTTCCATGGTGGAGTCCATGTGAAATATCATTTTCCATATGATAACTTGAAGTTTATTTGTCCTCAAACTTCAAAAGTTGAATCAGTTATCTGGGAATTTCAAAGAAACATGGATCATCATAATTCATTGATTCTCTAATGAATAATGAATTTATTCTCACTGAATAAAATCCAAACTCTGTTGTGACACTACTTATATTTATGTCTCCATCCCTTCATATAACCTGGACTATCCCTCATGGGTCTATTTGAGGTTCCTGAACTTGTTCTATGCTCTTCTGCCCTCAGACTTTTGCACATGCTGTCCTTTCTCTTTAGAATGCCATTCCTTTCCTTATCAACCTGTCAAGGTCCTATCCTTCATTTAAAGCCCAGCTTAAAATCTTATTTTCCAAGAATACTTCTAGATCTCTCTAGTGAAAATTATTTCTGTCTCTCCCCCAACTATGATGTCACATTATTTGAACCTCTATGGTAGCACTGTTTTATACTGGAGTAATGTATATATGTTTTTGCCTCTTTTACTAGATGGTAAGCTTTTGGAAGGTGGAGTTTATATATACTTTAACTTTAAATTCCTTTCTGTGTTTAGCATAATGCTTTGCACAATGGGTCCTTAAGAAATATCAGTTCACTGGATGAAAAAGCTGTGTTTTTATGTTTATTTTACTCTTATAGTTTTTCCCCAAACATGTCACCATCTTGCGCTGTCCAAATCAGTCTTTGGGTATTCTCAACTTCTGTCTATGGTAAAAGCAGAGCATCTAAAGTAATCTAAGTTAGACTGCAGGTAGAGCTGAAAAGTTTGAGAAGGCCCTGAAAACAGATTCATCCTTGGAAGGTTTCTGGACTGGGTTGAGATTAGCTTTCCTGCTTGACAAAGGCCTTTTGAAGGGATGTCGTGCAGAGACACTCAGGGAGAAACAAGGATCAAGGGAGAAGCAGCTGAATATTGGAAGAAACTGATTTCTAGGAATGAGATTAGTTTAAGGATTTTGTATGTCGCCAAAAAGGGCTGTGTCTTTGCTTAGAGGTATTCACTTTGTTCTTGGTGCCAAGCTTGTTTCTTTATGCTATGATAATGTCGCTGAGAGCACTTTTCCTGTCAGGTGTCTAAGGAAGGGATCACAGCTCTGCTCCCATTTGCTTGTTGGTAGGACGTGAAGAATGGGCTACTTTTTGACTGCTTATGTTTCGTATACTTAAGAGAAGACAAAACTAAACTTCCCAGGCCTCTTACCAGTTCCTCCCATCAACTTCTCACTCTCCCACCCCATTAGTTCTCCTGACTTCCAACAAGGCCTTTCTGGTTTTGGTTTTTGTTTTTTAAGTTTATTTATTTATTTTGAGAGAGAGTGAGAGAGCGAGTTGGGGAGGGGCAGAGAGAGAGATTGAGAAGGAGAGAGAATCCCAAGCAGGCTCCGCCCTGTCAGTGCAGAGCCCGATGTGGGACTCAAACCCACAAAGTGTGAGATCATGACCTGAGTCAAAACCGTGAGATCATGACGCTTAAGCAACTGAACCACCCAGATTCCCCAAGGCCTTTCTGATCTAAGATTAGCTGATAGCCTCTCTTGTTGCCAATGGCCCACAAGAGTCACTTCTTCAGTACCACTCCTTGGTGCTCAATTCTGTAGCTACCTTCTTGCCAAACTCTGGCTTACTATCTCCTCTTTTTCCTCCAGAAAGTATCCTCTGACTCCTTTCCAGGAATGCCCTTAACCTTTCCTCATCTTCTATAGCATAGATTACTAGACCTCAGCCCAAATCTTTTAGTGATGTTTCTGTTTATTCTCTGTGTTTATCTGTATCTTATTTCCTGTCATACAGCACATTTCCCCACATTGATATTACTTTTTTTTTTTTTAACTCGGTACCCACCCCATAGCCTCCAGTTTCTCTAGTCAGAGAAGTCATTGACCAGCTTTCTCTTGCTTGGAAAGTCAACCAACATTAACAGGTGACAATAAAGAGAAATTTAGAATCTGCTTTCTTGATCCCTCCCTTTCACAAATACTAGCGGAGTGTCTACTATGTATTAGACGCTGCTCACATTACCATGCTTTTCTCCTGTATACAGCTTATGCTCCATGTTCTTTCTGAGTGGGAGTTTGGATATTGGCCTGATTTGGGAAATTACTTAATCTAATGTTCCCAAACAATATTGAAAGTTTGGAAGTCTCTGATGGAGCACAGAATTAGGATGTCTATTCTTTGTTAGCCATTCTCTCCATTCTTGATATTGCTTTCATTATGTCCATCTCTCAGAACTTGATACAAAAAGGTTATTTTGTGTCTCATTCTGTGATGAGCAGTTAGTCCATCTCAACCATAATTTTAGCATTTACTGAAGAACTCTAAGGATTGGAGTGGGGAGACTAGATTTTTTTTTTTAAACAAGATGGGGCTCCTGGGTCCTCAGTCAGCTAAGTGTCTGACTTCGGCTCAGGTCATGATCTCACAGTTCATGAGTTTGAGTCCCGCATCAGGCTCTCTGCTGTCAGTGTAGATCCCACTTCAGGTCCTCTGTCCTCCTCTCTCTCTCTGCCCCTCCCCTTCTGGTTATTTCTTCCTCTCTCTCAAAATAAATAAATAAATAAACTTAGGGAGGCTGGGTGGCTCTGTTGGTTAAGCATCTGACTTCGGCTCAGTTTATGATCTCATGGTTTGTTAGTTCAAGTTCCATATCAGGTGAGCCCAAACCCTGCATTGGGTGAGTTCAAGCCCCGCTTCTCTCTCTCCTCTCTTTCTCTGTCTTTCTCTCTCTCTGCCTCTCATGGGATTCTCTCTCTCCCTCTCTCTCTGCCCCTCGCTCCCTTGTGCCATCTCTCTCTCTCTCTCTCTCTCTCAAAATAAATAAATAAATAAACTTTAAAAAAAAGAAAGAAAAAGGAACCGTGGTCCTCACCATCAAGGAACTTATAGTATAACAAATGAGACAGAAAACGTCATTTCTCAAGCTATCCTATAAAACCACACACATGTGCTAACTTATGCAATTAAATATTTTGGAAACTAAATACTGAGATGAAACAGGGACAAAGAAGTCATTTAGATCAGTTGGAGTTAATAAAGAAGACTCTTTCGAAGAAAGAGTTTTGAGCTGGATTTTGATGGGAGACTGTGGGAAGTAGAGGCCAGGAAGACAACATTCTTGGGGATAGGAGACAATGTTCAATCACAGGCTTGGATGTGGGGATGAGTCAAGGTGTGGGGCTTGGTCAATGGGTTATCTTGGTTGAAGCACAAAGGTCTAAGCAGAAAAAAATCAAAAGATATGGGTCCAGTGAGAGACTAAGGTAGAAATGGTAGAGAAACTAGATGACCAACACAGCTGGAGGCAGGGGAATAAATAAGATAACTTTAGGAACACTAAAAATTTTTTATGTTTATTTATTGTGGGAGAGAGAGAAAGATAGAGAACAGAGAGAGAGAGTGGAGGGGAGGAGCAGAGAGAGAGAGAGGAGAGAAAGAATAGAGAGAATCCTGGGCTGAAAATCACAGATCTCACGAGCTGTGAGACTTGACCTGAGTCAAAATCAATAGTTGGCCACTTAACCCAGGCTCAATTTTGGAACACTAAAATTTTTATTCTTTTCCTTAGCTTTTAAGAAAAAGGGATGGAAGTTTGGGAGACTCTGGTTACTATCTACTAAGGTCCTTTAAATGTGGTAAAGAATAAAGGCCAGTTATATTAATAAGGGCCTACACCTGTCTCTGCTCTACTCTTAAGGTCTAGGGGTTCCTTTCTTTTTTCTTTTTTTTTTTTTTTGCTTGTTTTTTTTTAAATATTGCTTACATATCAGCTGTAATTATCCAAATGGACTCTGTACTTCATTTTGCTTGGTTCTATTCTGGAATCCTAGAATGACTCTGCAGAAGTTAACTTACCCAGTCACATTGCTTCTTGCATTCTTTAGTCTACCCATTTTTCCTGTAAAACAAGATTTAGTGGTAAAGCAAAGAAACGTTCACACCTGCTATCTGTCCATTGGCCTTTTAAAAAAAATTTTTAAGTTTATTTATTTTGAGAGAGAGAGAGGGAGAGTACAAGTGGGGGAGGGCCAGAGAGAAAGGAAGAGAGAGAAAATTTGAAGCAGGCTCTGCACTGTCAGCACAGAGTCTGACTCGGGGCTTGATCTCACAAACCATGAGATCATGACCTGATCTGAAACCGAAGAGTCGGACACTTAACCAACTGAGCCACCCAGGCACCCCATGTCCATTGACCTCTACCTTTCTGGATGGATCATGCTTGAAGGGAGGAAATATACACTGCCGCTAGATCTTCCCAGCCTGTTAGAGGGAGGTCTTCCTAATATGATTATGTAAACTAACTAATGGGTTATGTGAACTAACCACTTGGAAGGAGAGTCCTGGCTCTAACTTCCCAGACTTAAATATTTCCACCTTGGATGTCTTCTGGTCTCTCCTCTGAAGTAGAAGGAAAGGGTGACTACTTTTCATATAATGTTTAAATATGAATGAGGAGGGAAAGATAATAAATAAATTTAGGTTTAAAATTTGGCTTAAAAGACAAAATACCAGGGTTCCCGGGTGGCTCTGTTGCTTGAGTGTCTGACTCTTGAAGTTGACTTGGGTAGTGAGATCGAGCCCTACATCGGGTTCCATGCTGAGCGTGGAGCCTGCTTGGCATTCTCTCCCCCCCCCCCCCCCCCCCCTGATATTTCTCTCTCTCAAAACAAATGAACATTAAAAAAAAAAAGACAAAATATCAAGAAAGAAATTAAATTTTATAGAGAAAGAAAAAATGCTATTTTTTTTTTCTATTTCCAAAGAAAGAACTTCCCAGTAGAGTGGATTATTGAGGTGGCGGAAGAAAATTGTATAGTTTATCTGGGGAGCTACAAGAATTAAGTCAAATACCAACTATCTGTATGATTTTGGAAGCAATGGAATGGATGAAACTATCTCCAAAGTTCTGCCTTCAGACCTATACCTCAATGAATTTTGAATAGGACATGGGGAGAGGAAGCTAGAGTGATTTGCACTGATCTTTTCAGGCCTCTCTCTTCCCTAAGACTGCATGACTCTCTGGTTCCTCAAAGATTTTTTTGCCCTTCTGCTTCAGAGATGGAAGACCTTGAGGAATTGAGGATGAAATGTATTCAACCTAGATGTGCAAATAGAATTTTGTGACCACTTTTGATATGATTTTCATATCTAGATGAATAGCCAAGGTGAATTCTCATACTAACATTGGGTCAACTCTTCATTCCTGATTTGCAGACTCCATACTTTCACTGCCTTGGGTTTGGCAGAAACATTGTGTTAGGACTGGGGATGGACACAGATGGAATGTTTGCACATGTATGTGTATGAATGACTCTGTGTAGGTAACATAATGTGAATTTACTTCACTTTTTTAAATACCAATTATATTTGAGCTTATATATTTATTTATGAATCTGTTTAATTGTGGTCTCTGCCACTAGACTGTAAGCTACACAGAAGGCTTACATCTATTTTGTGCAGCATTGTACACTCACCACTTAACACAGGACTTGACCCATGGTAGGCAATCAACAAGTGAAAAAAATTATGTGTGCCTCTGCTCTTATCCATTGACTAGGATAATGAGAATCGCCTACTTCTCAGGGGCTTGGAGGATTCTGTATTATGGCAAGTGGAGGAATCAGAGGTGAACCACAGAGACTGATCAGATCTCTGCAGATGAGGCCAGCAGCCCTAGGGTAGACCTCTTGTTGACTGTCCTCTGCCCACCTCTGGCTGCATCTTATCATAATACCTGGGGCACAGGCCACAGAGTGATCCAAGGCTGGGGATGAGAGGAGGTGTGTCCTGGCTATCAGAATAGGCATCTTATCCCAGCTGCAATTGTTCCAGATGTGGCAGGGTTCCCAGCCCACTGACCTGCAGGGCATGGTGGGGGTTTGGTGGCATGAGTCAGAGAAGAATGTGGGGCTGGTTGTTTGGGAGTTTCACTTTGCGAGGAGAAGCCAGTTCCCCATACCTGCCAGTTCTCTAATGGTATCTCCAGGGGCAGAGCCTAGAAACAACTAGTTGAAGAAGACAGACTGAGCACCCATACTCTTTTGAATCCCCCAGGATGTTGGCAGTAGAGGAATTTAAATGGATTTGAATGGGCAAAGGACAATTCATAGACCAGCCAAGTATCATAGAGTGTTTCAATTGAAGTTTGAGAGATAATCTTATCCATGCTTCTGCCTTCATTCCAGATAAACAAAAATCTCTTCCCTTGAAGATTTTCTAGCCTATAACACGGAGGCTACATCGGGGCAGTGGAGGCTCAGCATAAGTTCTCCAAGATCCCATTTCCTCTCATTCTCCTGGTGGGAATGAGTGGACACACCAGAGAGACCCTCACTTCTACTTCCCTCAATTATGTGCATCTTCATCGAGCACACAGCGCTGGACATGTCAGCAGGTGCAGAGAGGCCCTCATTCTTGTGTCTTACTGGAAAGGGGACCTATGAATCTTGTAAATGTGATGACATCGGCAATGACAGACTCTTCAGCCGCCTAGTAGTCTGTAATTGAAGCCAGGAATTCAGCACACGCTCTGACACACCCTGCCTTCACTGTGGGTTCCCAGAAGCAGGTTCTTACATAGCCACTAGGCTGGGAGGACCCTTAACCAACCTCCTCTGACAACTATCAAGGCCTCAGAGCCGAATCCGAAATTCCCAAACCAAGTGATAATTTTATCCCACTCTCTGTTTCCATTCCCAGTTGTGTCTAAACTGTTCTTGCAAGTTATTCCCAATTGCTAAACTTCCTAGTAAGAGAGATCCAAGTCTCACTGCAGTACCGTAGGAGTTCTTTAATTTTGGCTTAACTGAAATCTTTTTTTGTGAAAATCAGAGCCTAAAATTGATCAAGCCGGAGAGCTTCTACACTGCTTTGAAGCCCCAGGCAAATAGGTTGGGGATTTTTCCTGTTGTTCTCCACCTCTCTCCATAATGAGACGCTTTGTTTCCATGAATCGGCCCTGATCCAGACTTCTAGACTCTGTGACAGGACATTTCATCCCTCCCTCTGCCTCCAGGCAGGACTGAACTTAACCCATCCCAGACTGAAGGGTGTCTCCTCCAGACCTTATTTCAAGATTTCCTGAATTTTCAGGGTCTTTTGGTTAATGTGCACATCTGTTTGCCCTGTTGTCCTGTTAATTTCCTATGGCAATTCTAGCCATTACTTCCCTTTGTGGAAAGGAGATCCATGTCCCTCATATCTTTCCAGATAAAAGTGTCTTAGTTCTTTTATAATGTTTCTTGAATGTTAGTTTGTTCTCATATCTTCCTTATGCCAGAAGAGAAAAAGTATTATTTGAAATTTTCCTTGTTAGCTGAGCATTGTTGACTTGAATTAGAATTTCATATTTTTATCACTATTGTTATTGTACTCCACCCCCAACATATCTCATCCTTGCCTTGGACTGAGATTCCAAATATTGGTTTTCTCCACCTGGAATGCTTTTCCCTCTCTCATCAGTCCTGACCTTCCATTACTTCCTAACCCTGCTCCATTCTCTCTCTCTAGCCTGCTTTTTCTAACTCTGCAGACCTTCTATATTCCCAATGCTTCTGATTCCCCTAGAAATGTAAAGAACTTCATTCAGCTGGCCTCAATATCTGCCCTCACCTTACTGTCTCCAAGTATGAAGTCCAGATGAGAAAAGCCCTGAGGTGCATATAGGGAACTGGCAGCATAGTGTAGAAGGATATGTAGTGAACAGCAAGGAAGTCAAGAAGTCCAGGAGTCTAGTGTGGACCTGTAACCTTGGAAAATTCATAACCTCTCTGGCCTTTCGGTTTAATTATTTGGACAAGAAAGTATTTAATTAAGTCATCTCTAAGAATTCTTCAAACTTTAAATATGTTATGAATCTTTTTTTTTTTTTTTTGGTCTCCTCCAATATGGACAGAACTCTGCAAGCAGGGAAATCACAGAATAGAAGAAGAAAGAATTAAAAGACATCATTGGAACTTACAGAAGAAGGGCCATGTGAAGACACAAAGAGAAGATTGCCATGTACAAACCAAGGAGACAGGACTCTGAAGAAACCAAAACTGCCAATGACTTGATCTTGGGCTTCTAGCCTTCAGAACCGTAATAAATATTTTTGTTTAAGCCAGAAATAAAAAGACATAATTGATTTTTTTAAAAAGCCATTTTAATGTGTAAGTTGTTCTGGTGATAACAATTATGAATCTTTAGTGAGGATGGGGGAAGGCTCCTATGCCTCCTTATCCTCTTGCAATCTTAACAAAAATTGCTGTGATGTGTTTTAGATGATGGTGAAGTGGCTATGGCCTAAGCCTTACATTCTCTGCCCAGTGGCCTGGTATCTAGACATATGCCTATTCTACCGTGGAAAGTCTGGCCCACCCTCACTAAATCACCGAAGAAAGGCACTACATTAAGTTCTTATTCATTTCTTTCCTAAAATTTCACAAGTCCTGTATAAGTGAAAAAAGAAGACTATTTCTATTTGGAACTAAAAATTTTATTTTCTAAATGAAAGTCAAGTTTCTTATATAATATATTGGTTGTTATGCTTCCTAATAATCCCTGTAAAACTCGGTAACTTATAAAGTTATATGGCCACATATATGTATGTGTGTGTGCGTGTATGAACAATTCATGTGATTACCAATGTGGACTGAAAGAGACTTAGAGAAATGTCATACTGACCATGCTACTTACCCAAAGCAGGAACAGTCTTACATTATTTTAAACAACTAGACCACTTAGATTTTTTATAAAGGGGAGTTCCTGAAGAGCTGGAGAGAGGTGGGAAAGACTAATATTTATTAAATACTTGCTCTATGCTGGGTATTGTGAAAGAGCCTTCATATACCGTATTTCCTTAAAAAATATAAGGTGAAGTTTTATCTTCTCCAAATAATTACTCAGAAAAGAGGAAGTTGCTTTGTATTTGAATTCTTACAAAGTCTCATATTATTTTATAGAATATGTTCTCAATTACTTGATTTTGAAAAATTACATTCTTTTCGGAAGGATACATTAATTGGCAAAAAGAACAACCAAAGAAACAAAAACTCCAAAACAAAAAAGTGAATCAATGCTAGTTTGGATTGCTTACAGAGGCAATTTGATGGAATCTGTTTTCAAAAAACCCCAAAACCACTTTAATTTTTGGGAACATGACAAGGTATGTTATTTGAATCAACTTTCCTGCTGAAAACAACTAAAATGCTGGATAAAATATTTAAAACACCTTAAAAGCATCAAAAATCTGACAAGATAGTAAGGAAATGCCAAGCCAAATTTAATGGAAATTGAAAACTCAAACTGGTAGGTAGAACAAATAGGCCACTTTTCCCCAGAGAGTATTTGTTGATCAAGGCAAACTTGAACTCTGGTTTGAATGGATGGTCTCAGGAGTTAAAACTCGGTGTGATCTCAAAGTGGGGAGTCTAATAGAAGATGTTCCCCACATTTAACTGTAGAATCAAAGGGTTACACCTTTAAGGTAGGGGTGAAACAGAAGTAAACCTAGCCCCTCTGCTTCCAGCCTAAGGACTGCAAAAAGGTTTCTTAGGTGTTGAGCAGAGCAGAGCAGGGGTAAATTTTCCAAGCCAAACGGGTTTGCAGCCTGAATTTGCATTACCCAAGTAGTTGGGGAAACACCTCAACTCTTGAATTTGGTTTAAAATGATTCCAGTCAAGCATTTCCCCTCAGCACCTGGCAAAGGCATATATGAGAATCCTCCCTCAATGAATGCACCTTCATCCTAAACTTCAAATCCCCACAAATAATCTTCAAAGGCAAGGAATAAGCAAGCACACAGGGAGAAAAGGCAAATGAATGAGAATCACCAAAAACAATAGAGAACAAAAACAGGTTCACAAAGGTTTTGGACAATATCAAAGTTGTCAGGCATGTATTATAAAACAAGCTTGAAAATAGTTGCAAGGAACAAGAAAATATGAAAAATGACCTAGTGGATTTGAAACAGAACCAAGTAGATTGAGTCTGACAGCAGACTGGATTCAGCTGAAAAGAGAATTAGTAAACTAGAAGAAAACCAGAATGCAGCACAGAGGACAAAAATATGAAACTATGGAACAGGGTTAAAAGATATGGAGGACAGAGTGAAAAGACCTACCACATGTTAATTAAAGTTCCAAAACAAAAGGAGAGAAAGAATAGAGCAGAGGCAATATTTGAGGAGATGACAGAATTTTCTAAAACTGGTTAAAGTTACTAGGAAGCCCAATGGACTTTAAATAAGATAAAGAAAAAAATATCCACACCTAACATATGAAATTGCAGAACATGACAAATGAAGGTGTGTGTGTGGGAGGGGATGGTGAAAGAGCCAGGTAAGAGACTTCTGATTCTGGCCACAAAGAGGTAACTGATATGGAACTTGTCTTCCTGCTATAAAAACAAAACAAAACAAAACAAAACAAAACAAAACAAAAACCACCTAAAAAATCTATATGAAAAGTTGTTTTCAGACATTGGAATAAGAAGCGGTGCAGGACTGTGATCCTTGAGAGAGAGAAAACAAACAAGATGAACTCTATAATTACTCTGGATTCTAACCTGGAGGCAATTTTCAAACAACAATAGCAGAGAGGAGGCATCAAGCAGAGTAGAGTGGTCATTCTAAGTTGAGGAGATAGAAATTGGAGTTCAGAGAAGCAAAGGAAGCTAGAACTGGTGGGTCAGAATACTTGAGAGGAGGCCTCTATGTAGGGAAGGAGCTTCAGAAGTCTGAATACAGTCTCCTGGAGTCTTTGGCTGAATACTAATCTGTGTATGGGTAGGGTGAAACTCCTTGATGCTGAACAAAGAACAGCAGGTAAGTTGAACAAATCCTAGAGTTTACATGGGTCTGGGAAACATTCCAATTCCATCCACTCAGAGTAGAGACATCATTAAACATCTGGAGTAATCAGTAGAGGCTCCAGAAAGGTGATACCTTAGTATTAAGGCCAAACTAGCCCAGGCTCATCCCTAACAAAGCTTAAAAACAATCTTCAAAAAGGTAAAGCTTGTCTGTAAGTAATTTAATATTTATCAAAACAAACTTCAACATTTTTTTAAAGGAGGAAGCAAAATCCAAATGTTCAGCAATGTAACATTCACAATGTCAGAATTCAATGCAAATTACTAGACACACACAAAAGGAGGCAAATTTTGATCCATAAACAGAAGGAAAATCAGTCAACAGAAACAGACCTAGGAATAACAAAGATGATGGAATTAATAGACAATGACCTTAAAAGAGTGATTATAAATATACACAAGGATTTAAAAGAAGACATGAACATAAAGAAGACAGAAGTAGATTTTTTAAATATAGTTTCTGTAACTGAAAATATAATATCTGAAAGGGAAAATTTACTTGATGGGCAGATTAGACACTGCAGAAGATAAAATCAGTAAGTTAAAAACATGGAAACCATACAAACCGTAGCACAGAGGGGGAAAAATGCTGAAAAACAAAAAGAAAGAGACTTAATGACCCATGAAGCTATATCAAATAGTTTAGCATCCATGTAATGGGACCAAAAAAAATATTTGAAGATACAATGGCCAATTTCCCCCAAATTTGATAAAAACTGTAAACCTACAAATTCAAGAGCCTGAACATCAAGCTGGCCTCATACAAAGACAAGTAGGGATGTCTGGGTGGCTCAGTCAGCTAAGTGTCCAACTCTTGATCTCAGCTCAGGTCTTGATCTCAGGGTCCTGAGTTCAAGCCTTGCATTGGGCTCCACACTTAGTGTCAAGCCTACTTAAAAAAAAAAGAAAGAAAGAAAAGAAAATTACACCAAGGCACATCATAATCAAATTGCTTGAAATTTGAAAGTAGCCAGAGAAAAAGACATTAAATATAAAGGAACAGGGATAAGAATCATCAGAGATGTTTTCCCAGAAACAGTGAAAGCCAGGAGACATTGGAAGAACATTTTGAAAATGTTGAAAGTATGTGTCAACGTAGAATTCTATGTCTAGTGAAAATGTTTCTCAAAATGAAGATGTAATAAAAAAAAATTTCTTTTTCCAAACAAACTGAAGCTGACTGAATTTTGAGTGTTAAAAGAACTTTTTCAGATTGAAGAAAAATGATACTGGATGGAAACTGGGACCTATAAGAGTTCTAGAAATGGTAAATATGTGGGTAAATATTCAAAGACTTTTTTCTTCTTAAAAAATTGTTTTAAGGGGCACCTGGGTGGCTTAGCCTGTTAAGCGTCTGACTTTGGCTGAGGTCATGATCTCACAGTGTGTGGGTTCGAGCCCCGTGTTGGGCTCTGTGCTGACAGCTCAGAGCCTGGAACCTGCTTCAGATTGTGTCTCCTTCTCTCTGCTCCTCCCCCTTCTCATGCTCTGTCTCTCTCTCTCTCTCTCAAAAATAAATACACATTAAAAATTTTTTTAATTGCTTTAAAAGATAACTGGAAAAAATAAAAATAAAAAAAAGATAACTGGATGGTTTTTTTTAATTTTTAAATGTTTTTATTTATTTTTGAAGGAGAGAGAGACAAAGCATGAGCAAGAGAGGAGCAGAGAGAGAGGGAAACACAGAATTCGAAGCAGGCTCCAGGCTCTAAGCTGTCAGTACAGAGCCCGACGCCGGTTCCAAACTCACAAACCATGAGATCATGACCCAAGCTGAAGTAGGACACCCAAGCGACTGAGCCACCCAGGTGCCCCAAGATAACTGGATGTTTGCAGCAAAAATAATAATACATGATGGGGATTATACATAGAAATAAAATGTATGAGAATAACACAAAGGAAATGGAAGTAAACTGTTGTCAAGTTCTTACATTATATTTGACATGGTATAATATTTGAATATAGACTTTTAAAAGATTTGTATTTATTGGGGTGCCTGGGTGGCTCAGTCGGTTGAGCGTCTGACTTTGGCTCAGATCATGATCTCATGGTTCATGAGTTCGAGCCCTGCATCTAGCTCTGTCAGGTTCAGATTGTTCAGAGCCTGGAGCCTGCCTCCAATTCTGTATCTCTCTCTCTCTGTCCTTCCCCCGCTCATACTCTGTCCCTCTCTCTTAAAAAATGAATAAATGTTTTAAAAAATTAAAAATTTTATTTTATTTGTTTGTTTGTTTCTTTCTTTATTTATTTATTTATTAAGTAATCTCTACACCCAATGTGGGGCTCAAACTCACAACTCCAAGATCAAGAGTTACACACTCCAAAAACTGAGTCAGACAGGCATCCCTGAATATAGACTTTGATAGTTAAAGATGCATATTGTAAACCCTTAAGCAACCAAATAAAATAATAACATAAAAAGTATAGCTTTTAAGCCAGTAGAGAAAATAAAAATGGAATCTTAAATGAAATTAATTCAAAAAGAAGCAAGAGGAAACAAAAAACAGTTGGGAACAATAGACTTCATCTCAATTATATTGCTAATTACATTAAATATATATGGCCTAAATATTCCAACTAGAAGATAGGAATTGTCAGAAAAAATTAAAAGATCATGACCAAACAATATGTTGTCTAGGGAAAATGCATTTTATTTACTTATTTTTATTTATTTTGAGAGACAGAGAGAGAGAGAGAGAGAGAGAGAAAGCAGGGGGGGAGTAGACAGAGGGGGAGAGAGAAAATTCCAAGCAGGCTCTGTGCTGGAGCTCCATCCCACGAGGTGCGAGGTCATGACTTGAGTTGAAACCAAGGGTCAGATGCTCAACCAAGTGAGCCACCCAGGTGCCCCCAGAAAATACATTTTAAATATAGGGACACAGACAGGTTAAAAGTTAAAGGGTGGGAAATGATGTGACATGCAAATGCAAATTACAAGAAAGCTGGACATACTATGTTAATCTCAGAGAAACTAAACATAGAATAGTATCAGAAATAAAGAAATATTTTATAAATTAAATATTTAGGTCTTTGGAAGCACATAATAATAATAATAATAATAAATAGTTGGCGGGGCGCCTGGGTGGCTCAGTCGGTTAAGTGTCCGACTTCAGCTCAGGTCACAATCTCGCGGTCCACGAATTCGAGCCCTGCGTCGGGCTCTGGGCTGATGGCTCAGAGCCTGGAGCCTGCTTCTGATTCTGTGCCTCCCTCTCTCTCTGCCCCTCCCCCGTTCATGCTCTGTCTCTCTCTGTCTCAAAAATAAATAAACGTTAAAAAAAAATAGTTGGCAAATTACAGAATATCAGAATGCATAAAGCAAAAACTATCATAACTATAAGGAGAAACAGACAAATACACAATTATCATTGAAGATTTTAACTCTCATGTCTCAGGAATCAATAGAACAAATGGTCAGAATATTAGTAAGGATATAGAAGGCTTGAACAATATTACTAATCAATTTGACCTAGTTATTTATAGGATATTACCCTAGTGACTGCAGAATATATATTATTTCCAAGTACTGGTACATTCACAAAGATAAACCACTTACTGGACCATAAGACAAGTCTTACTGAATTTAAAAAGATTGAAATCTTACAGAGTATCCTCTCTGACTACAACAAAATTAGATTAAAAACCTAACAAAAAGTACATCTGGAAAATCTGCTTATTTTATTTTTATTTATTTATTTATTTATCTATTTTTAAAGTTTATTTATTTATTTATTTTGAGAGAGACAAAGAGAGCAAGAGCAGGGAGGGGCAGAGAGAGAGGGAGAGAGAGAATCCCAAGCAGGCACCACACTGGCAGCACAGAGCCCGACTAAGGGCTCGAACCCATGAACTGTGAGATCATGACCTGAGCTGAAACCAAGAGCTCTCTACTCAACAGACTGAGCCACCCAGGAGCCCTGAAAATCTCCACATTTTAGAAAACTAAATGTGATATTTCTAAAAATAGTCTGTGAAACAAGGAGACATCACAAGATAAAACAGAAAATTCTTTGACTGTAAGAAAAGGAAAACAATATATTAAAATTTGTGGGATCTAGCTAAAGCAGAACCTAAAGCAAGATGTATAACTAAATGTTTATATTAGGAAAGAAGAAAAGTCTCAAATCAGTATTCTAAGATTCCATTGTAAGGAGCTATAAAAGAAGAGCAAAATAAACCTAAAGTAAGTAGAAGGATTAAATAATAGATTAGAGTGGGGATCAGTGAAATAGAAAATAAACAATA
The DNA here is from genome assembly GCF_023721935.1 of Panthera uncia. Classification (NCBI taxonomy): domain Eukaryota; kingdom Metazoa; phylum Chordata; class Mammalia; order Carnivora; family Felidae; genus Panthera; species Panthera uncia. The sequence continues at coordinate 77,817,510 of NC_064809.1, forward strand.
GAAAAAATCAGTGATACTAGAAGTAGATCCTTTGAAAAAGTTAATAAAACTGATACACTTCTAGCTAGATTGATTAAGAAAAACAGAGGGAAGGGACACCTGACTGGCTCATTCGGTAGGGCATGTGACTCTTGATCTTGGGGTCATGAGTTTGAGTCCCACATTGTTTGTAGAGATTACTTAAAAAAAAAAAAAGAAAGAAAGAGAAACAGAAGGAAGATACAGATTATAAATATCAGGAATAAAACAGGAGATATAATTATAGAGTCAAGAGAATTTAGAAGGCTAATAAGGAATATTACAAATAACTTTTATATCAATAAATTTGATAACTTAGATAAAATGGACAAATTCCTGAAAGACACAAGTTACCAAAACTAACCAATGAACACAAAATGTGAATAACTCTAGTTCTATTAAAGAAACTGAGTGTTGCTGGAGGGAAGGTGGGGGAGGATGGGGTAAATGGGTAATGGGCATTAAGGAGGGCACTTTTTGGGATGAGCATTGGATGTCATATGTAAGAGATGAATCACTGGGTTCTACTCCTGAAGCCAAGACTGCACTGTATGTTACCTAACTTGAATTTAAATTAAACAAAAAAAAAAAAAGAAAAAAGAAACAATTTATAATTAAAAACTTTCCTCTGAAGAAAATACCAAGCCTGGATAGTTTCATTGGTGAATTCTATCAAACACTGAATGAAGAAGTTACACCAATGCTAAAAATTTCAGAAAATAGAGGAGGAGGAAATACTTTCTAACTCATTTTATGGGGCTAGGATTACCCTGATATCAAAGCCATACAAAGACATAAGAAAAGAAACCTACAGGGGCGCCTGGGTGGCTGAGTCAGTTAAGCATCTGACTCTTGATTTTGGCCCAGGTCATGGTCTTACAGTTGTGAGATCAAGCCCTGTGTCGGGGTCTATGATGACAGTGCCAAGCCTGCTTGGGATTCTCACTCGCCTTCTCTCTCTGCCCCTCCCCTACTTGTGCTATCTCTGTCTTTCTTAAAATAAATAAACTTAAGAAAAAAAAGAAATTCATTAGAGGGAGGGATTAGAGTTGGGGGGAAGGGGGAAGCAGTACAAGAGGTGAGTTAAAGCCAAACCGAGGAGCTCTGATGTGATATGATGAACATTACTCTACAGCATAATGAGGGGACCCCATTAAAACAGCTTTTTTTAAAAAAAAATATGAAATTTATTGTCAAACTGGTTTCCATACAACACCCAGTGCTCATCCCAACAGGTGCCCTCCTCCATATCCATGACCCACCCCCCATCAACCCTCAGTTTGTTCTCAGTTTTTAACAGTCTCTTATGCTTTGGCTCCCTCCCTAACCTTTTTTTTTCCTTCCCCTCCCCCATGGTCTTCTGTTAAGTTTCTCAGGATCCACTTAAGAGTGAAAGCATATGGTATCTGCCTTTCTCTGTATGACTTATTTCACTTAGCATAACACTCTCCAGTTCCATCCACGTTGCTACAAAAGGCCATATTTCATTCTTTCTCATTGCCAAGTAGTATTCCATTGTGCATATAAACCACAATTTCTTTATCCATTCATCAGTTGATGGACATTTAGGCTTTCCATAATTTGGCTATTGTTGAAAGTGCTGCTATAAACATTGGGGTACAAGTGCCCCTATGCATCAGCACTCCTGTATCCCTTGGGTAAATTCCTAGCAATGCTATTGCTGGGTCATAGGGTAGATCTATTTTTAATTTTTTGAGGAACCTCCACACTGTTTTCCAGAGTGGCTGCACCAGTTTGCATTCCCACCAAGAGTGCAAGAGGGTTCCTGTTTCTCCACATCCTCACCAGCATCTATAGTCTCCTGATTTGTTCATTTTGGCCACTCTGACTGGCATGAAACAGCTTTTATGGATTGTTGAGTTTTTACCAGTGACTGGTTAATTTAAAGAAGAGAAAGACTGGATGCGTGAAAGGTGGTTAGGAGTCTGTCAAGATAATCCAGACATAACCAGATTGGTCTAGACCACGTTTAGGACTAACGCAAATGTCAGATTCAGTTGATGGGCCAGGCCAGGCCAGATCTAGGTCTTGCTCTGCCTTCTGGCTGGGGTGTCTGCTGTTGCTGGAGGGTCAGGCAGCTTGATTACAGTTGAACAAGGTCCCTCAGGTAATTTGTGGGCATGCACAGACTGGCCTCACTTCACACCTATGCTATGCATCTTTTGTCCCCCACCCTGGGTCTTCCCTGTTGCCACTGATGAGTAAGAAGCTTGTGCACAGTACATATGTGTACAACACACAGAAGTGTAGGGTAGTTAGTTAACACCTCAAGGAACACAAATTGAATAATAGCTAGAAGTTAAATCTTTCTCCTACTTCCCTCAAATACAGTTTGGCGATGCATTGTTTCATGTGGCCTGTAAGAAGACACCTTTCCATGTGAAGAAACCCACTTTTCAAGAAGCTCTGGCCAGCTATGTAACACATTCCTTTTGATTTGCTCTTTCTTTTTTCCTGCATTGTTTTCCTTTTCCTACACTCTTGCTTCCCTGGGATTGCATTTCTCAATAAGGTATTGTCCCATAAACTTCTGCTCCAGGCTCTGATTTCTAGAGCTAAGAAATCAGAAGAGTAGAAGTCCAATGGAGAATACGATGCAGGAATGAGAAGGATTTGGTAATAGCTTGATTATATATTGCAAATATTAAGGTAAATTTAAAAATTAGCTCCAAGTTTGTGGACCTGGGGGCCTGGGGATGGAGGTGGGTAAAGGTATTCTTTATAGCAGTGAGGAGATAAGCGTCAACCCTAGTGCTCCTTAATGTGTGGTGACTTAAGTTGTCTGTATCACAAAAAAGGTGGTTCAAAAGTCTCTGGTCTCCTGGATCAGAGTCCTTCCCTGTATCCTTGTATTACTATTTGATATGTGTACATTTGCAATGGGGTTTGAACAAGCTGGGTTTGGCTCTCGATCCATTTTGTGGCATAAAGTTGAATAAAAAGAAATGCAGTCAGGATGACAGACTTATGAAATCACCTTCCCTATCTTCAGCTTAATATCTAGTTTAACAACTTAAAAAACCCAATGACTAGATACACCAGTACCATCTCAAAAAAGAAAATGAGCAGACCAAAGCAGTAAAGCCTTTTGTCTAAACTGAGCTATGCTGGGTCCAAAGAAACACTCTCCCCTGAGACAAACAAACAAACAAACAGACAGACAAACAAAGGATTGGAGCTGTGAGGGAGGAGGCTTCTCTTTAAGGTCATTCAAATATTTTTTTCCAGCCTATTCATCAACAACAAGTATTAGCTCCAACTGCAAGCTCTGAAGCTGAATACTAAAGAAATATTAGCCCTCTGACTTATCCTCTGAGGCTGTGAAGTATGGTAGGAGGGCCAGACCATGTGAATGAAAGGAACCTGAATATGTACACAGAGCAAGCAAGTCTCGTGCAGACTGAAATATCCAGCTGCTGTCCACCCTCAAGTAGCTCAGATTTGACGGTGCCCAAAAGCACAACGTCTCTGCTTCCTCTAAACCTGTTCTCCCTTTTGACGTCCCTACTTCAGTAGGGCACATTCAGTTGCCTGTGCCAGAAACCTGGTCATCATTCTTGACTCCTTCTCTCTCTTTCCACCATTATTTAAATGATGAAACTCTCTCGGTTTTAACTCTTCATTGTTTCTCAAATCTACTTCTAGGAGAGGAAGGCTGTTTTGATGGGAGTCTGCGCTAAAATCTTCCAGCTTAGAGATCCCCATGGTGAGGACTCATGTTCCTCATCTAGGTGGGTAACATACATTGATTTTCAAACCTAGCAGACAAAACCAGGAGCTTGTCTGCACCCTTCCATCTGTGGGACATTGACATAGGCTCTTGAAGGTTTCTGTGCATGTCAAAACAAATGACAGAGAGAAAAGGGGGTTGAGGGACCCAAAATACCCCACACAACATCCACACAGCCATGTTTTATTGCAGGTTGTTAGGTTGTCCAAGAGTTTGTGCTTTGTTGCTGGTCTCAGGATAGTTAGCTGCCAGGGTTCTGGGAAACAGAAAATTGGATGGAGGAGCTTGATTATTCAAATAAAGTAGTTTGACACCTAAATTACCTGGATAATTGCCTCGTTGTGGTCTAGGGCAACCTGAGCCCTAGAACCATTGGAGCCACAGAAAATCTGAGAGCCATAATTGTCTGTGAGAAACTGAATGGGGCATCTGAGGAGGTGTCTGCAGCATAAGAAATGAAAACAGACTGTTCAAAGTGGCCAATGAGTAACATGTTCATTGTGGTAGGCAAAAAATCAACCCAGGTTGGAAGTGAGTCAGGGGGACAAATTCTGGCTGGTCTCTGACAATTTTCTCACTCTATTATTTGACCGCGGGTTGATTCATTCCCAGGTAACTCTATGTGGTGTACACATACTCCAGCATTTGCAATAATTAAATTTCCATCATCCAGGAAGCAGTCCCTAGTCCTCCTCACCCAATTTTGGTTTCTTGTGTGTTCCATGTTCACTAGGGGACTCAGTGTGTACTGTATTTATTTGCACTTACTTATATGTTGCTTTGCAAGTGTTTTCAAGCCATTTTTCTATCGGTCCCATGTACCCTTAAGTGGATTTATGTTCTTTCAGATGGTCTCTATGGTAGCCATTTCCCTTGTTCCTTTCATTTGCATTTTATAACTATGTTCATTTGATATTGTCTCATAAAAATCACCATGTAACTTCTTAAAACCTTTCTCCACACATTGCTTCTTTCTGCTGTTGACTCCAAGTATGAAAGCAGTGTCATGTGCAGCTAGGATAGAGCACATGTGCTGTTAGGTTTTTGCTTTATAGATAATCTGACTTCAAGACAACATCTCTAGGAAATCTTTGCATCTAAAAACCTAGGTTCCTGGTACATTCTCTGTGTCATTGCCTCCAGCACAATAAGCTGAGCCCCTTCCTGTTGGACTTGGCCTTACTCTGCTTGGAAAACCCTTTCCCCTTCTATACTTGCCAAGTGAAGGAGAACTCATGCTTCAAAACCTAGCTCAAATAGTTTAAAGCCTGACTCCTCTCCCAACCTATCTGCTCCTATGACACTTTTTACAGACCTCTGCTAAGGTCTATGTCCGTTTTTAAATGGTTGTATGTTTTCATATTGGTCTTTTCCAAAATGCATACCTCAAGACCACAGCTTTTTCAGGGTACCTGGGTTACTCAGTAGGCTAAGTGTCCAACTTTGGCTCAGGTCATGATCTCATGGTTCATGAGTTCGAGCCCTGAATCAGGCTCTGTGCTGACAGCTCAGAGCCTGGAACCTGCTTCGGATTCTGTGTCTCCCTCTCTCTCTGCCCCTCCTCCACTTGTACTCTGCTTCTCAAAAATAAATTAAAAAACAATTTAGGGGCATCTGGGTGGCCCAGTCGGTTAAGCGTCCAACTTCAGCTCAGGTCATGATCTCACAGTTTGTGAGTTCAAGCCCCACATCCGGCTCTGTGTTGACAGCACAGAGCCTGGAGCTCACTTCAAGTTCTATATCTCACCCTCTCTCTCTGCTCCTCCCCTGCTCGCACTCTGTCTCTCTCAAAAATAAATAAACATTAAAAAAATTTTTTTAAATAAAAAAACAATTTAAAAAATTTAAAAAAAACCCCACAGCCTTTTCATCTTTATAACCATACCACCAAATACTGAGTCCTCCACACAGCAGATACTCATAAATGTTAGAGAATAAACACTCAGTGGATAACTTGTTGCATAGAATGTTGAGAGCTCTCTGTTCTATCCCTCCATCCCTCCAAGGTGCCTGCCTGGATTGATTCTTCCAGCTTCATTCCTCACATGCCTTCTCTTCCTCAAGGATCAGTGTTCATCTGATTGTAGTCTGTCCTTGCCATCATCCCAAATCCCCGTTAATTGGCAGGGCTGGAATGGGCCCACGGGTGGTTTAAGTAAATAATGTGTTCATTTATAAGATATTTATTCTAATATCTATCTCAATATTTATCTCACATGTACTATGTGCCAGGTACTCTTGGTTCTAGGTGCTGAGGATACATCAATTAACGAGATAATCAAAATCCTTGCTTTCATGATGCTTTTATTCTAGTGATTTAGTCTGAAATTAGGTTGAGAGACAGACTGAGAATGGAAAAGTGAGTTTTTTTGCCTTTTGTCTGATAAATTTAATTCCAGATCTCTCTCTCTCTCTCATCTCTCTCTCTACATATCTTTGTCTTTCCACTTTGATTTGTTAATTGAGTTCTATCTCCATGTGGCTTTCTGTCATCATATTTCCCAGTAATGAACACTGACACATATGCCCATGCCATGCTAAGTAGACAGTGGTATCTATATACACACACTACACTTCAATAGTTACCTAATGTTTTCACTCACTAATCATCCATTCACCCAAATATCAAACCTCCCAAGATACAAATTACAAGATATGAGATACAAATCATGCCACCTTCTCTCCCCATTCAGATGCATTTTCTAATGTGTGTGCATGTGGGTGCACCTGGAACACACCTGCAGACTTTGGCTTTTCCTCCACCTCGCCTTCCTCCTTTCTCTAGCATGGAATGGGATATGCAAACATGGTCCATTTTTTCAGGGGCAGAATCTCAGAAAAGTATCATGTACTCACACTGGAGCAACCTTTTAAAAATTTTATTTATTTATTTATTTATTTATTTATTTATTTCAATATATGAAATTTATTGTCAAATTGGTTTCCATACAACACCCAGTGCTCATCCCAAAAGGTGCCCTCCTCAATACCCATCACCCACCCTCCCCTCCCTCCCACCCCCCATCAACCCTCAGTTTGTTCTCAGTTTTTGAGTCTCTTATGCTTTGGCTCTCTCCCACTCTAACCTCTTTTTTTTTTCTTCCCCTCCCCCATGGGTTTCTGTTAAGTTTCTCAGGATCCACTTAAGAGTGAAAGCATATGGTATCTGTCTTTCTCTGTATGGCTTATTTCACTTAGCATAACGCTCTCCAGTTCCATCCACGTTGCTACAAAGTGCCATATTTCATTCTTTCTCATTGCCACATAGTACTCCATTGTGTATATAAACCACAATTTCTTTATCCATTCATCAGTTGATGGACATTTAGGCTCTTTCCATAATTTGGCTATTGTTGAGAGTGCTGTGAAGCAACTTTTAAAATGAGATGGTCAAGGAGAAAGAGAAAGGGAACAAATACTTAAAGACCGTTCCCAATAGACCAGGCCCTTTATATATTTTATTTTATTGAAACTTCAAAACTATACAAATGGTAGATATTACTTATCTCCATTTCGTAAATGCAGAAACCAAGATTAAAAAATATTAAGTAATAGCGGTCGTGGTGGGGGTTGCTTGGGTGGCTCAATCTGTTAAGGGTCTGACTCTTGATTTTGTCTCAGGTTCATCTCACAGTTTGTGAGTTTGAGCCCCACATTGGCTCTGCACTGGCAGCGTGGAGCCTGCTTGGGATTCTCTCTCTCTCCATCTGTCATCCTCTCTTTCTCTCAAAAAATAAATAAATAATCTTAAAAAAAGTGGTATTGGGATTTGAACTCAGACCTGACTGACTCTTAGCTTATGATCTTTCTTTTCCCATGCTAGGAGTGAGCCACCTGCAGGGATGTGTGAGTTTTTGGTCTGGTTTTTCTTCAGCAGTGCAGGGGTGTTGTTCTGAGCCAGTGGAAAGCATTATGGATATAGCCCACATTCATGAAACAAAGACACTGGCCTGTAACAAAAGGGGTCTGTGTATGTTGGCAGCTGGTAAAACACTGTCACAGAGATCTAAGGGCAACATATGCCTTTGTGTGCGGTGGTTTACAATTTCTAAATGTTTCCCATCCATTGAGCCCCTTTGATCTTCATACCAAGCCCTCTGAAGGATATAGTCCATGCCCATTTTATTTAAGAAAACTGAGGGGAAACAAAGAAAAAGGATCACTACTTGCTGAGGAAATGATTTTTTCCTCTGTCACACACACACACACACACACACATCTTACTGGGGCCTCTCGTAGAGTTATGCATTTTCTCACACATCATCTCTGTGAAAAGTTATTATTTTACCCATTTTACAGATTTTACCCATTTTACATATGTTTGGATCATATGATGAAACATTGAATTTAACACTATTTTCTAATAAGCTCTGCTAATTGGTGTCTAAGTCATCCTGATTGGTGGCTGTGATGACTGCCCTATAAGCTACCAAAGAGGGGGGTTGTTTCACTCAGAGAATGTTTCCTCTAACTCAATCCCTGTTTCTGCAGCTTTTTTTCTATTTCCTTGTGATTTTTATTTCCCCAGAAAGAATGAAGAATAGCCGCTGGTGGTCCTGTGAGTAATAATTCTTCAGAGTTCTGAAGCCCATTGTGCTGTTGAAGACCGTTGTCCCCCAGTCCCCATGATTTCACATGAGAGTGGACTTAACTCCAAGTGTTTCTCAGTGGAAGCTAAGAGGCATAATGTAAGTGGGTCCACTCTTTTTCATTCTCTGGACCCAGAAGACATACTTCACATGGGTCAAATAGCCTTGAGAAAAGCTACTGGCCTGCCCGCTGGCGGTGAGTGTGGACTTGAATAGACAGTCAGGGAGGACAGAATGTTGGTGGCCTGGTTTTCCCCAGCCTTTTCAACTTGCCCTCCTGTCTCGTATCTCCTAGCTTTCTTCCCTGGACATAGGACCCTTTCCTTGCTTCTCTCTACAGATCTAAGTTCACTCCTTTTTCACCGCTTTTTCCTGCCACTCCTTGCAAAACACACATGTAGACACACACATAAAATCTTGTGCATAGGCCTCCATTTTAATCCTTTACTCCCTGACTTGGCTTCTCTCAATTTAGTTTTTCCACAGCTTTCCAACACTTATCTCTGGAGCTCAGTAAGGTGCTTCTTGGGCTCTCCTTGTCTCCCTTTATTGTGGTCCCTATGTCATGAGTGCCGTCCCATCTCCACCTAGGACTGAACTCTGGTGGAAGGGACTATATCCTTGCCTACCGCTGGATTTCCCTCTACTCCCTGAACACAAGGTGGTCATCTCAGAAGTGACTGGCCCACACATCATCTGATGATTCTCCAAGTCAGCGAATTATTGCTGAAATTCTTATTTAAGTTCTGGCTCTAATTTTGGATATGAATCTAGCATTTGTCAAGAACAATTTTTCTTGCTTATGACATTAGCTCAGGGTGACAGGGGAAATGTGAGAGAGAGAAAAATATGATTCTAGGGTTGAACACAATTTCTTGGGCCAATTAACAGAGGCAGTTCACATGTTTATTATGTTTAAACTATTGGGTGATTAATTTATGGAGTTTTATACACAGTTTAATACTCTACCAGCATAAGGAATAAGTCAGTTTATATAAAAGAAGACAGAAAGAACACTCAGATATATCTGCCTCTGATGATGGATATGACAAATGAAAGATGAGGACATTAGAAAAATTTCTATAAATTATATAGTTCAGAATGTGGGTACAAATAGTCAACTCATAAATATTGGCATATAAATTATCTTTAGAAAATTTAAAATCCTAACCTGACTGTTCCTTGTCTGTCAGCATGCATCTTGGCTACCCTACTCTGGTCATTCCCAAATTGGCATTGCAAACCCTTTGCAATGATGCTTATGTAAAAATCATAATTGCTCTGGTAAACTCCTTGGGCAAAGCCAAATTTAAAAATTAGTCTGATAATTTCTAATATTTTGTTGTCCACTTCGTTTTTTTTGAATGATCAAGAGTTGCCTGAGATTAGGGCACCTGGGTGGCTCAGACTGAGCCCCTCTGCACTGACAGTGTGGAGCCTGCTTGGGATTCTCTCTCTCTCTCTCTCTCTCTCTCTCTCTCTCCCTCTCTCTGCTCCTCCCCACTTGCAATCATTATCTCTCTTCCTTAAAATAAATAAACATGAAAAAAAATTTAATCCTATCTTAAAAGAGGTAAAAATGCCTTTTAGTGTTGTCAACTCTGTCATGCAACTGGTAATTTTAGTAGGGGAAAAGTGCTTTCCTGAAAGGGCAGCTTGATTCAAGTCGCCCAACATAGATCCACTGTCAATTTGCTTTTTGTATGCTTTTGTCTCTTTTATTTTGTTTCTCTGTAATCTTTCATTTATTCAACAAATACCTATTAGGTGCTTACTATGGACCAAGAATTATATTGTACTCGTGGTTTGATAGTGACACAATATTGCTGTTTCTCCTAATTAGCAGATATTTAAAAAGCCTAATAAAGGGACGTCTCAGTGGCTCAGTCAGTTAAGCATCCAACTTCAGTTCAGGTCATGATCTTACAGTTCATGAGTCTGAGCCCCACATCGGGCTCTGTGCTAACAGTTCAGAACCTGGAGCCTGCTTTGAATTCTGTGTCTCCCTCTCTCTCTCTGCCCCTCCCCTGCTCACACTCTGTCTCTCTCTCTCAAAAATAAACATTAAAAATTAAAAAAAAATAAAAATCTTAATAAAGAAGGCTATATTAGGAAAACATCTGTAAGAAGAAGTTGATTAATTTTCCCTATCCCTGGAAGTTTTGCTATTTGGGGGGCAGGCAGTGGTGAGAGGGCCAATATTGCTGGGCAGAAACTTCTTCCTCACCTTAGCTCCAGCCCTGGATAGCAGGAGTAGGGTGGTTGCCTGTACTCATAGTTCCCTCCCCCATACCTTCTCACCCGTATTTTCTTGCCCCAGCTCCCCCCCCCCCACCGCCAAACAAGAGGGAAGCTGTCACTGTAATTAAGCAGTCTGTAATCAACAAGGTCCCATTAAGAAATAATGAGGCCAGTAATGCAGTGGGTACTATTGATGGGGGATTAGTGAAACTCATGTGGTTTCCTCTAACTCCCCCACTTACTGAGGAAGTGGGAGTGGAGAAACTGTTGACTCAGCACTCTTAGCATTAATGTCTGTGTTCCCCTTACACTCCCAAATTAACTTCCTTGCTGAAAGTGGATGTGTTGGATGGGACACAGCTCCCCACTGTAAATGGGAGCGCCTTGCTGGTAGGGTCACATCACAGTCATATCTGTATTCCCTGTACTTGCACACCGTAAGTGCCCAATAAATGTTCCATGAATTCTGGGAAAGGGTGGGCTTAAAGCACAGGACCCAAGTGTCCTGCTTTCTTACTCAAAACTTTCTCAAATAGATTATGGCTCCACTGGCATCTAGGTAAATATCATTGACTAAAAGGGTTGTTGGTACTAAGAACCAAGGGCTGTTTTCATACTCTTCCCATATTGAATCCTGCCTCTATTATAATTACCCATGTATAGGGGCATACATTCTTGGACAATAATGACTATTTTACATAGTTTTATATTTCATGGAGTATATATTGAGTAAAACTCTTGTGCTTGTTTTGCAGCAGCAAGGATTGGGACTAGACATAAGGAAAAACTGCCTGCTAGAAAGTCAATGGACAGATTCCTAGAATATCCCTTTCTGTTAATTTTCCTGAGTCCAGTGGAACAATGAAAGCTACACTGAGGACTAATCAATCTAGTGGTTCGTGAAATGTTCTATGTGATCTTCTCTGTCAAAGGAAGCTGCTCTGTATTAGGATGTAGTTCATCCACTTTCCTAAAGTGAATACCATGGAGTCTAAAAAGGTTTTTATGTGAAAGCAGGAGAATGATTTCTCAAAGTGCCTTTTAGCCCAAAGCTTCTGGAAGCTCATGCAACCTTAATAACTCTTGAGCTTATAGTTTTTTGTTTCTGTTTTTGTTCTTCCCTCAGCTCTGGGGTTAGTGCTGGATGGGCCCATCAGGCAACTAGAAGATAGAAGTTCATACAAAATATTTCACTACTTTTACACTATTGCCTCAGAGTTGTACAGCCTCTTCTCAAGGAAAGAGTTTATAACTTCTTTTAAGGTAGGAAGCTCCTCTGAAGAAGGAGGCAATGCGGCATGGTGATTAAAGGCATAAATTTCAAGTCACATACATCTGGATTTCAATCCAGGAGAGCTCCAACTCACATTCCTGGGCAAGTCACTTAATCTTATCTCTGAAGTGGTGGTAACAATACCTACCACAAAGGTTTGTGAGGATTAATAGAAAAGAAGGACATAAGGTACCTCCTAGCACAGTGCCTGGCTGATGGTGAATGCTCAAAAATGATAGTTAAGAGGAAAAAACCAAACTAGCTTCAGTCCCTCCTTTTCTAGTGTGCATTATGTAATTTTGCCTAGATTTGTATGAGCTTTGTGATTGTTCTCATGTACCTTTGTGTTTTGTTTTCCCACTTAGACTGTAAGCTCCTCTAGGAGCTGGTATACTTTGATATTATTCTTTGATATATTTGAATTGCACAAAAGGTTTTAGGGCAGGGTTCCTGCCCAGGTACCAAATAATTATTATTGGCCCACCTGCCAGTTTAAATCCATGAAATGTGTTATTTTGATCTATATCAGAGGATCTTGCTCTGTATTAAGATACAGTTGATCCACTTTCCTAAATGCATCTAGGGGAGTCCAAAAATCTTATATGTGGTTTGAAGAAAACAGAAGGTAGGAACATACATGTACACTGAAGGTGGTAGGGAAGAATAGAAAACTTGTGCAGTAAATAGGGGTGGATGAGAAAATCTGGCCCATTAGACTTGGCTGAGCCCACACACTGAATGGAATCTTCTCTTCCAGGGCTACAGGCATGAGCTTTGCCAGTCTGAAAACATGAACTCTGGCCTGAAAACACAGCTTCAGGGTAATCCTGGCGCTGGGGGTCATCTTCTTAATCCCTTTCCCTTCCCCAAACTAGACTTCTATTTTTCCTTGTTTCTTCTTCTGATGAGTTTCCTTTTCTCCTTGCCTGTTCCTTTTTTCCCATATCTGTGGGTGTTCTCCATTTTTGGAATCTGTGTGTGTTCTCCATTTTTGGAATCATTGACAGCAAATGTCTTGTCTTGGTCCAGCTTGTCCTTATACTTTGTATCTTTGAGCTTGGCCGTCTGCTTACTCTATCATGTTGTGAGCCCACAATGAAACAAATCCCTCCTGATATCCATTACTAGTAGAGAAGCACTTCTTGCTAGATCAGACCCTTTCCACACTGCATCAGAGATCTCCTATCTTGGCTATCAGTGTCGTAGTTTGCCACCAGAAGTGTGGACAATTGAGACAACAGAAAACCCTTCCTAAAATAGTGAAAGGCCTTGGAGGCCTTTGGCTTAAAGAATGTGGAACTTAATCCCTGAGAATTTAGGAGGTGTAGACATCTCTGCCAGCCTTAATCCTCCCTGCCCCATGATGTCAGCATTTGTACATTTGAGACATGTAATAAAGAATATTAAATGATATTGCTCACCTGGTAGTATACTGACAAGTTCCATGACATGTCCCACAAAAGGGTATGTTGATTTGGACAGTAGAAGGCTTTTGCTATTTGGGATATGGGAAAGGGGTAAATGAAGCCAGAAAATGTTTTATAGGACAGTGAGAGAAGAAATGGCAGAAACACCCAAAGTACAGTTGACCTACTTAAAAACTGGACATAAGGCCCTCCAAACTGAGGCTTTTGTAACATAAAATATGTTAAAGCCAAAATTCTCCTGCCCATAACATTTTTCTAGATATGTCTCCTGAAGCAAGGAAACAAAAATAAAAATAAACTATTGGGGGGCATCTGGCTGGCTCAGTTGGTAGAGTATGCATCTCTTGATCTCAGGATTGTGAGTCCAAGCCCCATGTTGGACATAGAGATTACTTAAAATTAAAAAAAATCCTTAAAAATAAACCATTGGGACTACATCAAAATAAAAAGCTTCTGCACAACAAAGGAAACAATCAACAAAACTAAAAAGCAACTTACTGAATGGAAGAAGATATTTACAAATGACATATCTGATAAAGGGTGAGTATCCAAAAAAATATAAAGAACTCCTACATACAACTCAACACTAAAAAACAAATAATCCAATTCAAAATGGGCTGAAGATATGAAAAGACATTTCTCCAAAGAAGACATCCAGATGGCCAACAAATATATGAAAAGATGCTCAACATCACCAATCATCAGGGAAATACAAATTAAAACCACAATATACCACTTCACACTTGTCAGAAAGGCTAAAATAAAAAACTCAAGAAACAAGTGTTGGTGAGAACGTGGAGAAAAAAAGAATCCTTATTCACTGTTGGTGGCAATGCAAACTGGGGCAGCCATCTGGAAAACAGTATGGAGTTTCCTCAAAAAGTTAAAAACAGAACTACTCTAAAAAAAAAAATAAATAAAAAATAAATAAATAAATAAATAAATAAATAAAAAACAGAACTACTCTACATTCCAACAATCACACTACTGGGTATTTACTCAAAGAATATGAAAACACTAATTCAATAAGATGTATACACCCCTGTGTTTATTGTAGCATTATTTACAATAACCAAGTTTTGGAAGAAGCCCAAGTGTACTGATAGATGAATGGATAAAAAAACAAAAGTATGTGATATATATATATACAGTGGAATATTATTCAGCCATTAAAAATAATGAAATCTTGCCATTTGCAATGACGTGGATGGAGCCAGAGAGTTATTATGCTAAGTGAAATAAGTCAGTCAAAGAAAGGCAAATACCATATGATTTCACTCATATGTGGAATTTAAGAAACAAAACAAATGAACATGGGGGTAGGGGGGAAGAGACAAACCAAGAAACAGACTCTTAACTATATAGAGAACAAACTGATGGTTACCAGAGGGGAAATGGGTGGGGGGATGGGTGATATAAGTGATGGGGATTAAGAAAACACTTACCTTGATGAGCACTGAATAATATATAGAATTGTTGAATCACTCTATTATACACCTGAAACAAATACAACAATGTATATTAACTACACTGGAATTAAAATAAAATTTTAATTTTAATTTCAAAAAAGCCAAAAGGCTCCTGCTTTCAAGTAGGGATATTCCTAAACCTACCAAACAAAGAATCCATAACACCTGTTATGGGTAGGAAGTTCTTCTGGAGTCTAACCTTAATCCTTCCAGTGCTTTTTCATTTGCCTATAGTAATGTGTTGCTTTGTAATTGTTCTTGGGTTGCTTTTATTGTGTGTGTTTTGCCTTCACAGGTAAACTCCTGGGTAGGGCCTGACTCTTCAGAGGAATTTTTTAATCTCCCCCCCAGAGGTGCCTATGTCAAGGAGATGCTAGAGCAGAAGCTCAAGAGGAGTGATTAACCAACCACAGCTGAAAGCCCAGAAAATAAAACAATCAACATCCTGCATCTGAGGACTTTGCTCCAGTCTAAGACATAATCCAACCATTTCCTTTTCCTAAGATAAGTGTTGACTGAAAGGGTCTGTGTGTAATTTTAAGGGGAAAGGGCAAACAGAGCTGCAGAACTCAGGTACCGCTTTGCCTTGTGTCTGAGGCTGTGAAAAGGGAAAAGAAGTGAACTCTTCTTTGAGATGGCTGAACAAACAGGAAAGAAAGAGCCTTAAGATTCAGTGGAGAGAGGCTTATTGGAGCCTTCTGTAGTGCAAGTCAACTACCCTAGTTTTAGTTTGTTCACATTCCTTGCCATTCCCACCTGTAATTCTGTCTTGGCAAGAACCCCACACTGAATGTTCTCAAAGTACTTTGTAGACTTTAATTAGTTCTGTGGGAAGTAAGGCAAAACTTAGCCTTCATTCTGCCACAGAGATGATGGCAGTGGGGGTGGAGGGAAGGTAAGTAGAAGATGGACAAGCAGAGCAGCTGAGCAATTACTGAAGCCCACGTGGTACAGGAGGGGCTGGGGCTAAAACCCCTGAGTCCTGAGTCCCGAAAAATATTTCTCAGCCTTCCAGATTCCTAAATAGGTAGTGGGTTCATCCTACTAACCTACTTTGTTAGGGTGTTGTTGATGAATCTATCCTAGATGATAGGTTTGGAAGATTGTTAAGGAAAGCATGTCATTAAGTCCCTACTCACCCCCTCCTCGACAAATAGCCCTGGAGGGAAGTGGGTGTTAGCCAGAAATGGAAGGCCTCCACTTCAATGAAAGACTGAGATTCAGCCACAGGAGGAATTTTCCAAGAATGAGGGAAATCAATGTTGAGGGTGTTGAGTAGGGGTGGGGAAGGCCTAGAATAGGTAACACATGATCAGATAGTCCAGAAAAGATCATCAAGAAGTGATTGAATTCTACTAAGTCATTATGGATGGCTGCTTTCCTAAAATTCAGGACAGTTTTGGTAGTAGTTTCTTTTTCTCCTTTTCTAAAGGAGGAGCCTACCAGAAGAGAATTGAGTGTTTTGCAAATTATGGACAAGGTTTAGGCCTGGGATTGCTCTGTGCCTCTCTAGAAGTCATTAAGTGTTTGAGCTCTGAAATCAGAGACCTAGGTTTGAATCCTTCTTTGCCACGTCCATCTATCTATTTGAACTTGAGTAAGTTACTTCTCTAAGCCTTGATTTCCTCATCTATAAAATGGGCCCAGTAATGGTAATTAACTCAAAGGTTTGTTGTGAAGGTTAAATTCAGCAGTTCAGGTACAACCTCAGCACAAAGCCTGGAATGTACCATCACCTCACTCTCTTTTCTGTGTGGGTTATCCACTTTTGAGTTTATCCATGGTCATTTCTTTGGTCAAGTCCCAATCTTTTCCTTGGGCTCTTGGCTATCTTCTCCCACCCTTTATCAGGGAGAAGTCAGGGAACACTAATACCAAATTCTTTCTCATGTCATTAGGACAGAGCAGAATTAGGAAGGTCAACCTGCCGCTGTAAAAAATATTATGTAAATTAATACAGCTCTGCACCCTAGATATGTTCTTATAAAGCTTGGTAAGTGGCTATTTTTATGTTGGGTAGTTTTTAGATGACTTTCTTTATGATTCTGAAGTAATATCCTCATAGAAACAAGAATCACAGTTAAGGGAAGAGGAACTAATATTTGAATGTGAGACACTTTCCATATCCATGTCTAATTGAATCCTCCCAGTCACCCAATAAAGAGGTCATTATTTTCCCCATTTTATGGATTAAACAACTGAAACTCAGAGTGGCTAAGTAATTCATTCAGAGTCATTCTTGTATAGCTAGGGGAAACTAAATGTGAATGTAGTTCTGCCTCCCAAACGTGTTCACTTTCTACTCATAGTCAATCCTTCAAAATCTGCACAATACTCACACTCCAAGTAATTCACTTTTGCCAATGGTTCATTTACATGCATTTAAATTTCCCACACAAATTACAGAAGAACTTGATTAATCAGTTCCCATGATCTTGAGTATTAATTTATTTTTTAAATATTTTCCTTATGATTTAAAACAACAGATATCTACTTTAAGAAAGTATCCACATTTCCTTCCATTAATATGGTCTGTCAAAGCTGACAGTTGCCAAATAATAAAGAGAACATACTGTGTGATTCCATTTATATAAAATTCTAGAACATGCAAGTTATTCCATAGTGACAGAATTCAGATCAGTGGTTGCTTGGCAGGGGCTAAGGCTGGAGGGGAAGATGGCAAAGAGCAAGAAGAAGAAACTTATGGTGGTGGGGGATATGTTTTATTACCTTGACTGTGATGCTGGTTTTGCAAATGTATACTTATGCTAAAATTTATAAAATTTTTAAAAAGCTATATATTAATAATCTGCACACAGATGTAATGTTACATTAAAAGTAAAAACAGAGTATCAATTTCACTAGATCTCATTGTATGTAAAAACATACTGCTTTCTACACACCACAGCAAAACTGCTCCATTAGGCTGTAAGCTGCGGGAGGACAAAGGCTACCTCTTACTGGTCCTTAATCTCTAGCATCTAGTGCGGTGCCTGGGACAGACATTCTCAATAAATGGTGAACAGAGGTCGTTGTTTCTTAGGAATTCCCACTGATTCATTAGAATTCAAACGTTTAAGCAGTTTGCTAAACACTCATTGGATTGCCCAAACTGAAAGAGCCACATCAAGATGCTTTTGCAAGTGTCTCAGTTCTCAGTGGTTCCAATTTTACACTTAATCATAAAGCTGGGAAGAAATGACACTGGTATGTTAACTAAACTTGTTCTGGTGTCAACTAACTTTGTGAATGTCTGTGTCTACTTTGAAGACAGAAGTTCTAAGAGAAATGAAGACTGATAAGCCAGACATCTATGAGAACAGTAAGCGTTTAAACTGTAGGTTGTAACTACAGGCTTACAATTTCAATCTTGTTAATATATTCAGATGGGGAAGTCCATGCAATAGTGCTTTCTCACACCTCCTATGCATGCACCCTCAACACATGAGCTCCCGTCCTACTCCCCCTCCACCATTAAAACCTTCTAATGCTAATTCCTACAACTTCCCTCCCCTTGACCTCTAAAATGTTATAATCATGTGGCTTTGCCTCCAAGTCTCATGTTAATTAGAGGATTATATGGCCTCTCTACCTTCAGAACAAACTCTCCACTTTTGTTCCCACTCCATCTTCCTTTTTACCCATTCTTGACCCATGTTCTCATTTTTCTCACCCAAAATAACCTTTCTTTGAATCTCTTTCCCCTGAAACTTCTTCAATTCCCTCTCACCCTTCACTCCATCATCTTTCTAAAGCCTCCTTCTCCTGCATTCCTGATGTTGGTTTATGGAAACACCATCCACAGCCTTTCAAGCTAAAACCTTTGCAGTTATCCTCACTTATATCAAGTTGATCATCCGGGCTTGTGACCAATGGAATTGTATTTCAGAATCATTTCTTAAAGACATTTCTCTTCTCTGCCCTGTTTTGGTTCAGACTCTGATTGCCAATACCCGGAACTATTGCAACATCCACCATTCACTTCTTTCTACTAGGTGTCTTCCATCTCCAGCCCAACTTCCACACCACGACTACCACCAGAATTATCTTTCTAGAATATGAATCTGATGGGGTCACTCCTCTGCTCAAACTTTGGCTTTGTCTCTCTATGAGACACAGGCAAGCACCTTGGTGTGCCTCTAACTGCCCATCAGTCCAGCTCCCCATGGGTCACTCTAGGCTACTGCCACATTGAGCTTCCATGTTGTCCTATGCTCTGTGAAGCCACATGCTTATTTCGTATGGAAAATTCTTACCTGTCTTCCAATACTGCCCAGCTATCACCACTTCCAACAACACTGCACAGATACATTCCCTTCCAAGGAGTTAGATGCTCTGTCCTCTGTGTGCCCATAGCAATTTGCTTATATTTTCATTTTAACATTTATTGTGTTGTTTTCAAGTTTTTGAAAAAAATCTCTCTTTCTCTACTACCCTCCATAAACATCTCATTCAGGACAAGAATCAAATTTTTTTTGTCTTTGTATCTGCCCAGAGCAATAGTTGACATGTTACTAGAGGCCAATAAGCATTTTGTTGAGTGAGTAACTGAACCAGCAGCAGTTTTCTACTGGGCAGTCCCAGGCAGTTGATGTGAAATTAACATCACCACCTTTTCCAATGTGCAAAAAAAAAGTGCATTAAGACACTATGCTACAGTTGCAGGGCAATATACCCCAAAGACAAATGCAAAAAGCTATTTGCTCTTTTTCTATTATTTGGATTAACTGATGTTTTCTTTTTTTTTCCTTAAGTTTATTTATTTACTTTTGAGAGAGTGAGCACAAGTGGGGGAGGGGAAGACAGACAGAGGGAGACACAGAATCTGAAGCAGGTTTGAGGCTCTGAGCTGTCAGCACAGAGCCCAATGTGGAGCTCAAACCCACAAACCATGAGATCATGACCTGAGCTGAAGTCAGACACTCAACCGACTGAACCACCCAGGTGCCCCTGTATTAACTGATGTTTTCGATTAACTACTATTTTGTGTGAATTCTGCTTCCACCTCCCTCCTGTAATATTGATCTAGTTGAGTATATAAATCCTTCTCTGAGCTTATCCACACAATTGTACTTCTTGCCCAGGATAAGAAATTGGAAGTTAGTTATAAATACTGCCTCATTCTGAAATAGCAGATTTGGGTGCTCTCTCCTGGCCTATTGTCAGTCATACCTAACAAATTTTGGTATGGATATACTAAAGCTTTTCCTGGCTGGAAGATTTATTTTTTGTGTATGTATGTATGTATGTATGCTTATTTTTGAGAGAGGAAGAGAGAGACAGAGTGTGAGCAGGCGAGGGGTAGAGAGAGAGGGAGACCCAGAATCCGAAGCAGCCTCCCGGCTCTGAGCTGTCAACGCAGAGCCCAACGCGGGGCTGAAACCAAAGACCGTGAGATCATGACCTGAGCAGAAGTCAGATTCTTAACTAACTGGGCCACCCAGGTGCCTGCCTTTATTTATTTATTTATTTATTTTAACATTTTTTAAATGTTTATTTTTAAAAGAGAGAGAGAGAGCAAATGAGGGAGGGGCAGAGAGAGAGGGGGATAGAGGATCTGAAGTGGGCTCTGTGCTGACAGCAGATAGCCTCATGGGGGCTTGAACTCACAAGCCGTGAGATCATGACCTGAGCTGAAGTTGAATGCTTAACCACCTAAGCCACCCAGGGGCCCCTATTTTAATTTTTTTAATTCAAATTTTAGTTAACATACAGTGCAACATTGGTTTCAGGAGCAGACTTCAGTGATTCATCACTTACATACAACACCCAGTGCTCATCATAACAAGTGCCTTCTTTAACATCCATCACCCATCTAGCCCATCACCCACCTGCCTCCCTCCATCAACCCTCAGTTTGTTCTCTATCATAAATAATCTTTTGTGGATTGTTTCTCTCTCTCTTCTTTTTCCCCCCCTTCCCATATGTTCATCTGTTTTGTTTCTTAAATTCCACATATAAGTGAAATCATATGGTATTGGTCTTTCTCTGACTGACTTATTTCACTTAGCATAATACATTTGAGCTCTGTCCATATTGTTGCAAATGGCAAGATTTCATTCTTTTTGATAACTAACATTCCATTGTGTATATACCACATCTTCTTTATCCATTCATGAGTCAATGGACATTTGGGTTCTCTCCATAGTTTGGCTATTGTTGATAGTGTTGCTATAAACACTGGGGTGTATGTACCCCTTTGAAACTGTATTTTTGTATCCTTTGGGTAACACCTAATAATGCAATTGCTGGATCCTAGGGTAGTTCTATTTTTAGTTTTTTGAGGAAACCTCATACTGTTCTTCAGAGTGGTTGCACCAGTTTGCATTCCCACCAACAGTGCTAGAAGATACCCCTTTCTCCAAATCCTCACCATCTTCTGTTTCTTGTGTTGTTAATTTTAGCCATTCTGACAGGTGTGAGGTGGTATCTCATTGTGGTATTGATTTCTTGACTTATTTTAAATGTGTGTTGTTTTCATCTTCTAACTCCAAAATCCTTTTTTTTTCTTTCTGTTTTATTTACTCCTATATCTCAAGCACTTGGAACAGTGACTGGGACATAATAGGTATTTTATAATTATTTTTTGAATAAGTGAATATATTTTTATTATTCTCAGATATTTAATATATTTGAATACATGAATATATATTCCATATTTAAAAGAATACATATAAATATAAATATTAAATAAGTAAAACAGATAACTATGTGCCTCCCACCCAGCTAAGAAATAGACTGTTATTAATATTAGTGAAGCCTCTTTTGTGTATCTGTCTGATTATATCCCTTTTCTCCTGGAGAAAACCTCTATTCCAAATTTTGTGCTTACCATTCCTTGCATTTCATTATGTTTTACTACATACAGATCTTTTGACAATAAATTACTTAAATTTTAATGTGTTTGAACTTTTCTAAATACTCTGTCATGATGTATAAATTCTTTGGTGATTTCCTTTTTTCTCTCATCATCATGTTTGTGAGATTCATCCCCATTGCAACATATAAATTTAGTTCATCTTAACTGCTGTATTAAATAGTTAAATAAGTGAATATGCCTCAACTTATTTAGCCATTCTCCTGTAAATAATCAAGTTGTTTTCAGATCTTTGTTTTTACAAACAATACTGTTATAAACATTGCTATATAGGTCTTCAGGAATGCACATGCAGAATTTTCTCTAGGATATATATTTACAAATAGAACTGCTGGTCACAGATAATATCATACTCAATGGTGAAAAACTGAAAAATTTCTCTGTAAGATCGGGAAGAAGGCAAGGATGCTCACCTTCACCACTTCTGTTCACAAAAGTGCTTGGAGTTCTAGCCAGAGCAATTAGACAAGAAAAAGAAATAAAAGGCATCTGAATAGGAAAGAAAGAAGTAAAATTATCTCTGTTCATAGATTATATGACTTGTTTGTAAAAAACCTGAAGATTCCACCAAAAAACTGTTAGAACTAATAATCAAATTCAGCTAAGTGGCAGGATACAAAGTCAACACACAAAGATCAGTTGTGTTTCTATACATTAACAATCAACAGGGGCACATGGATGGTTCAGTTGGTTAAGTGCTCAACTTTGGCTCAGGTCATGATCTTGCAGTTTGTGCTGTCAATGCAGAGCCTGTTTCAGATCCTCTGTATCTCTCACTCTACTCCTCCTCCAGCCTCTGTCTCTCAAAAAGAAATAAACATAAAAAAAACCAATCAACAATTAAAAGGGAAATTAAGAAAATAATCTCGGGGCACCTGGGTGGCTCAGTCGGTGAAGCGTCCAACCAGCTCAGGTCATGATCTCACAGCCCATGGGTTTGAGCCCCGAGTCGGGCTCTGTGCTGACAGCCCAGAGCCTGGAGCCTGCTTCGGATTCTGTGTCTCCCTCTCTCTCCGACCCTCCCCTGCTCATGCTCTGTCTCTCTCTGTATCAAAAATAAATAAAAACATTTAAAAAATTAAAAAAAAAAGAAAACAATCCCATTTACAATAGCACCAAAAGACAGGGGTGCTTTCCTGGTTCAGTTAGTAGAGTATGCAACTCTTGAGTTCAGGGTTATGAATTCAAGCCACATGTTGGTCACAGAGCTTAATTAAAAAAAAACAAAAAACAAAAACAAAAACAAAAACAGGGGCATCTGGGTGGCTCAGTTGGTTAAACGTCCAACTTAGGCTCAAGTCATGATCTCACGGCTTGTGAGTTTGAGCCCCACATCAGGCTGTCTGCTCTCAGTGCAGAGCCCACTTTGAATCCTCTGTCCCCCTCTCTTTCTGCCCTTCCCCTGCTCACACACACTCTCTCTCTTTCCCTCTATCTTTCAAATATAAAACATTAAAAAAACAATAACATCAAAAAGAATAAAACACCTGTATTTACATTTTCTTCTTTATATTATGATGTCTTGATATCTTAATTTTTTTTTTTTTTTTTTTTTTTGGCTGGGGAGGGACCACCTTTCCTGTAGTTAGCCAATTCTTAGAAACAGTAAAGAGCTCAGCTGGGACCATGACTTTGATATGCAAATTAACCAATTCAGAGTCATACCTCCTTTATCTAGCCAATGCACACAGGAAGCAATATTCCCCTGCCTTAATCATCCCAAGGCCAGCTACCAGGAAACTAGAGACGTACAGCTCAAAGCCACCAAATTATTCAAACTAGCCAATCCTAAATTGTCCACCATGCCTTGCCTTGCCTTTTGCATGGAAACCCCAATAAAGGCTATGACTTAAACCTTACCCTTACTCTTATCTTCTGTATTCTGACCACCTTGATGTTTTTCCATGTGGCTTTGCAGGTCTTGTCATGCATCCTGCTTCTATGACTTGTGGGCACGAGAAACTTTGTTTTCCTGAGCCTCTCCTCTGTCTCCTTTAGTGGCCACACCTGACTGACAATCTCATAGACAAAATACAAAACGATAAACCTAACCAAGGAGGCAAAAGACTTATACACTGAAAACTACAAAACTGTGCTGAAAGAAATTTAAAAAGACACAAATAAATGGGAAGACATCCCATGTTCATGGATTTGAAGCATTAATATTGTTAAAATGTCCATGCAAATGATCTATAGATTCTAGATCATTTAGATCTAGATCATATAGATTCTAGATCATATAGATCTATAGATCTATAGATTCAATATATTCCTCATCAAAATTCCAATGGCATTTTTTTGCAGAAATAGAAAAAAAAACATTCTAAAATACATATGCAACCTCAAAAGATCCCCCCAAAGCCAAAACAAGCTTCACAAAGAAAAACAAAACTGGAAGCCTCACAATTCCTGATTTCAAAACATATTATAAAGTTGTAGTAATCACAACAGTGTGGTACTAGCATAAAGCCAGACACAAACCAGTTGGTTCCATAAACCAATGGAACAGAATAGAGAACCCAGTAATAAGTTCTCACAATTATGGTCTAATGATCTTCAACAAAGGTGCTAAGGCTACACAATGGGGAAAGGGTAGTCTGTTCAACAAATGATGTTGGGTAGATTAGCTATTCACATGCAAAAGAATAAAGTTGGACCCTTACTTTACATATATAAAAAAATTAAGTCAAAATGAATTAAAGACCTAAATGTAAGACCTGAAACTATAAAACTCTTAAAAGAAAACATATAGGAAAAGTTTTGGCAATGATTTCTTGGATATGACACCAAGAGCACAGGCAACAGAAACAAAAATAGACAAATGTGATCACACCAAACTTAAAAATTTCTGCACAGCAAAAGAAACAATAAACAGTTGAAAAAAAACCTACAGAATGGGAGAAAATATTTGCAAACTATATATCTGATAAGAGGTTAATATCTAGAACATACAAAGAAACTGCAACTCAATAATAGATCCAATTAGAAATTGGGCAAAAAACCTTAAAAGACATTTATTCAAAGAAGATATACATATATATACATATGGCCAGCAAACATACTGAAAGTTGCTAAACATTATAATCATTAGGAATATGCAAATCAAAACCACAATGAGCTATCACCTCACACCTGTTAGGATGGCCAATATAAAAAACAAACAAACAAACAGAAAATAACAAATGTTGGTGAAGATATAAATAAATTGGGAGCTTTGTGCTGTTTCTTGTGGGAATGCAAAATGGTACAGCCATGATGGAAAACAGTATGAAGTTTCCTCAAAAAAATTAAAAATAAAACTACCATATGACCAAGCAGTCCCATTTCTTTTTTTTTTTAAATTTTTTAATTTTTTTTTTTTTTTGGGGGGGACAGAGAGAGACAGAGCATGAACGGGGGAGGGGCAGAGAGAGAGGGAGACACAGAATCTGAAACAGGCTCCAGGCTCCGAGCCATCAGCCCAGAGCCTGACGCGGGGCTCGAACTCACGGACCGCGAGATCGTGACCTGGCTGAAGTTGGACGCTTAACCGACTGCGCCACCCAGGCGCCCCAAAGCAGTCCCATTTCTAAGTATTTATCACAAAGAGTTGAAAACAAGATCTCAGAAAGATATTTTGTATACCCTTGTTCATTGCGGCATTATTCATAACTACCTAGAAGTGGAAACTATCTATCAACAGATAAACGGATAAAGAGCCAGTGGACAATGCAGTGTAAAAGTGCCTATAGTTAACACTGCTGTACTATATACCTAAGGTTAAGATGATAAATTTTCTGTTATATTTTAAACCCTCCTCCCCACACAAAGGATCAACAGAATTGCTGGATAATAGGGTATGGGTAGCTTCAACTTTAGAATATAAAACTAAATTGTTTCCAAATTGGTTGTGCCATTGGCACTCTCACTAGCAGTGTATAAGAATTTTGCTCCACACCCTCACCGGCATTTGGTGTTGTCATCCTCTTTTTTTTTTAATTAAAAATATTTTTTAAGGTTTTTATTTATTTTTGAAGGAGAGAGAGACACAGTGTGAGCAGGGGAGAGGCAGAATGAGAAGGAGACACAGAATTCGAAGCAGCTCCAGGCTCCGAGTTGTCAGCACAGAGCCTGATGTGAGGTTCAACCTCATGAACCGCGAGATCATGACCTGAGCCAAAGTTGGATGTTTAACCAACTGAGCCACCCAGGTGCCTCGGTATTGTCATTCTTTTAAAATTTGGCCTCTGGGGCACCTGGGTGGCTCAGTCAGTTAAGCATCTGACTCTTGACTTCGGCTCAGGTCACGATCATCTCTTGGGTTCGTGAGATCAAGCCCACATCAGGTTCTGCCCCCTTTTCTTCCCCCTTCTCTCTCTCTCTGTCTCTGCCCCCCCCCTCTTTCTCCTTCTCTTTCACTCTCTCTCTGCTCCTCCCCCTCTTGCACACATGCTTTCTCTCTCTCAAAATAAATAAATAAACTTTAAAAAAATAGAAAATAAACAAAATTTCACCTCTGACAGTTTTAATTCACATTTTATTGATTACTAGAAGGTTTGAGCATCTTTTCAGTTCTCTATTGGCTATTTGGATTTCCAGTTAAGTGAATGACGTATTCATGTCTTTTGCCTATTTTTCTATTGTTCTGTTTGTCTTTTCAATTGATTTTTATCAGTTCTTTGTATCTTCTGTGTGTAAATCCTTTATAAGTCAACTGAGTAGCAAATATCCCCCAGTTTGTGGCTTGTCTTGTTACTTTTAAAATGGAGACAGTTGAAGAAAATAATCTTTTTTATGTAGTCAAATTTCTCCATCTCTTCCATTATGAGTTACTCTATTTGTATCTTAACTTAAGATTTTTTTTTTTTACCCTGAGATCACAGAGACATTCTATGTTCTCTCCTAAAAAATTAAAGTTGTGGTGGAATTGAATTTTGAAGAGGTGTGAGAACCTGGAATGGTAAATCAAGAGAGGCTTTCTTTCTTTCATGGGAGGCAGATGTCCAAAGTAATCTATCTTACATGGAGTTAGAGCCAAAGCTGGTGTAAGAGAGAATTGGTCTAACCTCAGGAAGGGTTTCCTGTGGATGAGGGTTTGCAAAGTTTCATTGGCTTATTGAAGCAATGGAGTCTATTTCATTTTGTTTGGTAGCAGGGGGTGGTTGCTTGGGGGTTGTTGAACACTAGAGAGATTATAATTCACTTGGAAGGGAAGAGGCGAAGAGGCAAGGAACAGACAAAATGATTACTAGTTCTCTGTGAACCCATATATATTGCTAACAGGCTGCAAGGCACAAAGTAAAAATAAGTGTTACAGCTCTGTCTCTGTTTTCATACTTACCCCTTATCTTTCACTTAGAACTTCCTATATAGCAAAAATAAAACAATCTCAAGAGAATATGGTGAAAACCACAGTGGAAAGGATAAAAAGCATAGCACTGAGAGTTAGAAATACTCTACTTGAGGACCAACAGAAGTATGAACTCATCTTCTCTGGAGCCTTTGAAAGTCCAACTAAAATGGCTTTGAGTGGATGAAGGAGACCTTTGGAGCTATTTGGATCTTGGCAGAGGGTTTTTTTCTCAGTCTCATGATTGGGTCATCTGAAAAATCCTTCTTGTTCTACTTAACCCAGGGTGGCCGCCCCGACAAGGAGGACATTTCAGAAGGAGCCAGTAGAGAATGTTTGGGAAAGACGAGGAGACAGAAAACAGGAGTGGAGTGAGAAGAGAAGCTCTAGAGGAATAGACTGACAGAGTGGGGATGAATGACACTCCTGGCTCCTCCAAAGGGACATCACCATCAATCTTTAGTTTTTCATCCTAAGCTAGTGAAGGGGAGCAAGAGAGGAAGGACAATGCAGTGTAAATTATTACACAGCCCTTGGCTTTCAGAGTACCGCCAGTAAAAGAGATTTATGGAGTGAAAACTCCAAGCATAGGGTGCTAGAAAATGCTCACACCACCTTCAGGCACACTTACCAACTACATCTGTGTGCTCATGCATGCGCCTCTCCCCACATGCATACACATACATTCACCCCCCATAGAAACAGTGTGTATGTAATAGTGTGCAACATGATTTCACTACACTGCAGAAATAACCCTGACCATTTTTGTTTCCACCAGGTTCCAAGGTAGATCCAACCACTGATGTGAGTTTTGTTCAGGTTGACATGGGATGAGAGGGGCACCTATAAAAGAGATGAGGAGTTGCAGAAGTTGCACTAAAGATTTTAAACTGAATATGGGGAATTATTTTTCTTGAGGAAGGACATGAAGAAAGCAGTGTTTCATGCAGGTTACTCCTTTAACTGTATGTAAAAGGGAGTTAAGTTTTCATCACTAGAGACAGGAAGACTGAGAAGGAGACTCTGCCATTGAACAGATACAAATAGTGGCTCCTGGAAACTTTAGATAAAAATAAGGACTGGGGCACTTGGGTGGCTCAGTCGGTTAAGTGTCCAACTCTTGATTTCAACTTAGGTTATGACCTCTCAGTTCATGAGTTTGAGTCAGCAACAGGCTCTACTAGCGTAAAGCTTACTTGGGATTCTCTCTCTTCCTCTCTCTCTCTACTCCTCCCCTGCATGCATGCTTTCTTGTTTTCTCTCTCTCTCAAAATAAATAAATAAATCTTAAAAAAAAAAAAAGGACTAACTGCCAAGATGAGACAGATTGATTCTAGGGTAATGTGTATCTGTGTCTTGCCTTCTATTTCCAATTTCCTAGGAGTTGGGGTACAGCCAGGAGCTGGGGGAAAGGGATCTTTACTCTCATGCCCTTGGGTGCTGTAATAAGGAAGCCTACTTCCCTGTCTGGGTTTCTCAGGAGTTCACTCAGAGGCTTGCAGACAAGGACTTCTGAGCTAAGCCCATGGCTAAGTCCTGGCTGGTGTGAAGCAACCTCTTAAACAAACAGAGAGGCAAAGGGAAGGGAGGCTTGGACTGTTGAGAGGGCAGCTCAGCTATGCTCCTGCTATGGTTGGTTTTCGTACACTCTGTACTGATTGTGACCACTCTTCCTTTCTTCCCTTGATTCAAATATTAATGATTGGGAATTAACTTTGGGCATTTAACTTAACTCTCTCATGCTTTAAGGGTAACAACATATAGGACATGCATACATAAGACTTTATTTTTTTTATTTTTTTTAACGTTTATTTATTTTTGAGACAGAGAGAGACAGAGCATGAACGGGGGAGGGGCAGAGAGAGAGGGAGACACAGAATCGGAAGCAGGCTCTAGGCTCTGAGCCATCAGCCCAGAGCCCCACGCGGGGCTCGAACTCACGGACCGTGAGATCGTGACCTGAGCTGAAGTCGGACGCTTAACCGACTGAGCCACCCAGGCGCCCCAGGGAGGCAAGATTTTAATATGTTTAAGAGCAATTGCAGAATCATCATAGAGCCTTGTGATATAATAATTTCAGTTGTATTTGCTTTTATTTGCAATTTATTAGGTTGGACCATATGTGATTGCTGACATGTTTGAACGTTTTGATCTACAAAATAGTAACCTTGTAAATTTCACCTGACTATTAAGAACCTACGGTGTGTGGGGCGCCTGGGTAGCTCAGTCGGGTGAGCATTCGATTCTTGATTTCAGTTCAGGTCATGATCTCAGGGTCATGGGGGCGAGCCCCACATTGGGCTCTATGCTGAGTATGAGGCCTGCTTGGGATTGTCTCTCTCTCCCTCTGCCCCCCTCTCTAAAATAAAAAAAATTTTTTTTTAATTTTTTAAATGTTTATTTATTTATTTTTGAGAGACAGAGACAGAGCATGAGCAGGGGAGGAGCAGAGAGAGAGGGAGACACAGAATCCGAAACAGGCTCCAGGCTCTGAGCTGTCAGCACACAGCCCAA
Organism: Panthera uncia; assembly: GCF_023721935.1. NCBI lineage: Eukaryota > Metazoa > Chordata > Mammalia > Carnivora > Felidae > Panthera > Panthera uncia. The sequence continues at coordinate 77,846,998 of NC_064809.1, forward strand.
CGCGGGGCTGAAACTTACAAACCCTGAGATCATGACCTGAGCCGAAGTGGACGCTCAACTGACTGAGCCACCCAAGGTGCCCCTAAAATAAAAAAAATTTTTTTAATTTTTTTTTCAACGTTTTTTATTTATTTTTGAGACAGAGAGAGACAGAGCATGAACGGGGGAGGGGCAGAGAGAGAGGGAGACACAGAATCGGAAACAGGCTCCAGGCTCCAAGCCATCAGCCCAGAGCCTGACGCGGGGCTCGAACTCACGGACCGTGAGATCGTGACCTGGCTGAAGTCGGACGCTTAACCGACTGCGCCACCCAGGCGCCCCTAAAAAATTTTTTAAATGAACCTACTGTGTGGTTAATAAGAATATAGGACAATGTGGTAGAATAGGTAAAAACCAGAGCCAGACTGCCTTTTTTTTTTTTTTTTAGATCAGCTTCACCACTAGTCTTACATAACTTTTCTGTGTCTTCCTCTCCTCATCCTTAGGCTGGAGATAAAAATACTACTCACCTCCCAAGTTCATTGTGAGAATTTAAATTAGCTGTCATATATAAAGCACTTAAAATAGTGCCTAACACAAAGCAAGCTCAGTATAAATATTGACTATTATTACATGCTAGTCACTGCTACCTCATTTAATTTTATTATTAGATATTTCAGTCACACAAAAAGTGTAGATAATAAGAAAATTAACACTTATGTGCTCACTTTCCTGCTTAGAAATAAAACATCGCAGATATAATGGAAACCCCATAGAAACCTTTCCCCTATCACAGTGCTGTCTCTCTATTCTCAGAAGTAACTCTGTGCTGAATTTGATGCTTATCATTATTATCAAAGTTTTTATACTTTTACTACATATTCATGTAACATAAGCTATATACAGTATTGTTTAATATGCTTCTTAATTTTTATAAGTGGTGTCGTACCATACTTATGCTTCAACTTGCTTTTGTCAGCCAGTATTATGATTTTGATATTTATGTGGATTCATGAAGCTCTAATTTATTCATTTTAACTACTGTGTAGTATTCCACTAAAAAGAATGTGCCACAGTTTATTTAGCCATTTTCCTTTGGGGTAACATTGAAGTTGCTTCCAAATCTTTGCTATTATAAACTCATTGTTTAATTTCATCAGCCAATTTATATTGAGAAAATGGCAAGTGTGGCTAAGCGGCATGATCAAGGGAAAGAGTGATAAGCAGTTTCTTCAGGTAAGTTGCCAAGGATTTTCTTCAGGAGAATATTGAGTTAGGGGAGTGATTTATTTTTTTAAAGATTATTATGGCTACTGTCATAAAACCCAACAGGTAAAAATGGAGACAGAAAGACTGGCTAGGAGTTTATTGCTATATTTTAAATGAGAGGTAATGGTGACTTAGATCAGGGTAGTAGCAGAGAAAATCACGGAATTGGACAGATTCAGCATATATTTAGAAGTTAGACCTAATAAGATTATCCAATGGATTTGATAAATATTATGTAAAAGAGAAGTCAAAGATAACTCAAGTTTTTTGCCTAAGAAAATGGATGAATGATGGTGCTATTTTCTTAAATGGAGAACTTTTCATGAGGAGGAGATTTGGGGGGGGTAGTGAATGAATACTGTCCTTTGTATTGAACATGTTAATTTTGAGATGCCTATTTTTTTTTTAGTTTATTTATTTTTGAGAGAGAGAGTGCAATCATGAGTGGGGAAGGTCAGAGAGAGAGGGAGAGAGAGTTGGGCACCCAGCTGACTGAGCCGCCCAGGTGCCCCTTGAGATGCCTATTAGACATCCAAGTGGAAACTTTGAATTGGAAGTTGAATATATGACTGTGGTGTTTAGGGGAAAGGGATAAACTAAATATGTTAATTTAAAATTCATTAGCATAATAATGTTTCTTGCCTTGAAATCTCATGTATTTTCGTCTAAAGGTGTTAAACTTCTGCTTTTTACACACATTTATTTTTTTTAATTTTTTTTTCAACGTTTTTTATTTATTTTTGGGACAGAGAGAGACAGAGCATGAACGGGGGAGGGGCAGACAGAGAGGGAGACACAGAATCGGAAACAGGCTCCAGGCTCCGAGCCATCAGCCCAGAGCCTGACGCGGGGCTCGAACTCACAGACCGCGAGATCGTGACCTGGCTGAAGTCGGACGCTTAACCGACTGCGCCACCCAGGCGCCCCTACACACATTTAGACTTTTAGTCCTATTGGAATTAATTTTTTTTCTATAGTGAGAGAAAAGGATTTCATTACCCCACTAAGGTGGCCCATTTTCCCTAGCAGCATTTAATACATATGTAGTCCTGCCTTTTCTCCACTGGTCTGAAATATCAAACATCAAATTTAAATAGCACATGTCTGTTTCTGGGTTCTCAAATCTTTTAAATTGGTCAATTTGACTCTCCTTATGCAAATACCACACCATCTTAATCATTCTGTGATTTAGTCAAGGGTGTAAGAACAGAAACAACTCTAGATATTCCAGGCAGAAAGGAATTTACTACATCAAATTAAAGAATTCAGTGCTTACAAAATTGTTGGAAAGGCTGAAAGAACAGTCAGAAGGTGCCACTAAACTCATTAATTGAAGAACATACCTCTGTGGTTGATCAACAGGCCAGTAAGAGGCTGCTCCCACCATCATAGCTGCCAACACTACCTATATATGCCCCAAAGCTTTTGAGAAAAGGCTGTAGTTGCTATTTATAACTTTCTTAGTCAACTATCCATTCTTTTTTTTTTTTTTTTTTTGTCCTTAGTCACATCCTGGCTGATTCTAGTTCATTGTGGAGAGACCCAAATCTTTATTCCTGAAGGAGCTGCTTGCACTGGGTCCTGCCTGCACTGGGGTGCTCTAGTTTTCCTTAGTCATGGAGGTACTGTGAGGCACCTTAGAGGATCCCGTGGGTTTTAAGCACACTCCTCTTTGCTGTTATTATGAGGCAACAACTCCCTTTCACCTAAGCTGGTCCAGAAACCCTTTTGCCTGTTAGCTCAGTGGCATGAAGAATACAAAATGACCGGGGCGCCTGGGTGGCTCAGTTAAGCGGCTGATTTTGGCTCAGGTCATGATCTCGCACTCCGTGAGTTCGAGCCCCGTGTCAGGCTCTGTGCTGACAGCTCAGAGCCTGGAGCCTGTTTTGGATTCTGTGTCTCCCTCTCTCTGACCCTCCCCCGTTCATGCTCTGTCTCTCTCTGTCTCAAAAATAAATAAACGTTAAAAAAAATTAAAACAAAAACAAAATGACCAGGAAGCTGCAAACATCTCCTGGAAATTTATACCTCTAAACCAGCAGAATCCAAAGTTAAAGAAATTGGAGGTAAGAAAAAGGTTCAAGGAGGTCATTGTGTCTTAACAGTGAGAGAAGTCAGCCTTATATACACTCCTTAGTGTTTAGATCCATATATTTTATCCAGGGGGAAAATACCTCCAAATATGGCTCACCCAATCAGTCTTGAAAGATAGCACCCTAACCTCCAAAGGTGTTGTCTCCCAGCTGGCTCCATAATTGAGTCTTCATTAGGCCATTTTATCATTCCATAAAATCAGCCATCTATGGATGACAGAGTGTATGATAAGGCTATAGAATCCTGTGACCATGAACCCACCGCCTCACTTCTTTTGCATGAACTTTGAATGGAAAAAGTATAGTGTGGGATATCATGGTGGTGAATAAGGCATTCAGTAAGTTGGTGGATAATGATGCTGACAAAAGCCTTGTGGGCAGAGAAGGCAAATCTATATCCAGAAAAAGTATCTATCCCAGTGAGGACAAAATACCACCTCTTCCATGATGCAAGAGATCCACTATTATCAACTTGTCTTAGCTGATTCCTTCAGGTACAGTACTGTATGGCTCATTATTGGTCTATGTTGTTGAGAGATTATCTTTAGGAGGTATATAGTAGCCAGATCTGCCTTGGTGAGAGAACATCTGTTCTGTCGTATAATTTCCAATCTTGCTCTCATAGCTACAGTATTAATGAGCCCTTTTAGCAAGCCCTGGGTGTCTTGATATAGAGGCTTACTTACATGTACAGATCCAGGTCATCTTGTCCACCTGATTATTGAGACCTGCCTTTTGGTGAGTGAGCATTTACTAGTTTGTTGTTTTGTTGATTATTCCTATTGTATCTTTGTTATCTAATTTTTACTTTTTTAAAGTTTATTTATTTATTTATTTAGCGAGAGAGAGCACAAGCAGGGAAGGGGCAGAGAGAGAGGGAGAGAGAGAGAGAGAGAGAGAGAGAGAGAATCCCAAGCAGGCTCCGCACTTAGTGTGAAGTCGATGTGGGGCTTGAACTCATGAACCATGAGATCATGACCTGAGCCAAAGTTGGATGCTTAACCAACTGAGCCACCCAGCTGCTCCTCTAATTTTTACTTTTATTTCTTTCCATATGCTTTGGTGGGGAGAGTTTGCTGTGACATTCTTTTTGTAACTTCTTCAGTTGGGAACTTAGCTCTTTGTTTTTCTTTCTTCTTTTCTAATGTATTATAGAGGGGCTATAAACCCCTCCCTGATGCTACTTTAGCTGTATCTCACATATCTTGTGAATTTTCTCTATTGTTCAGTCTAAATATTATCTAATTTCCATTATTAGTTATGCTTTGAAATTTGTTCTTAAATTGCTAAATATGGGATTTTATGTTTTTGTTATCTAAACTAATTGCTTATGTTCAGAGAAATGTCGTCTGTATAACACTGATTTGTTCTGAGATTTGTTTTGTGGCCCAGCGTATGGTCAATTTTTGAAATGTTCTGTACATTCTTTTATTTTTATTTTTATTTTTTTGATGGTTATTTATTTTTAAATTTTTTAACGTTTATTTATTTTTGATACAGAGAGAGAGAGAGAGCATGAATGGGGGAGGGGCAGAGAGAGAGGGAGACACAGAATCCGAAGCAGGCTCCAGGCTCTGAGCCATCAGCCCAGAGCCCGACGCAGGGCTCAAACTCACGGACCGCGAGATCGTGACCTGAGCTGAAGTCGGACACTTAACCGACTGAGCCACCCAGGCGCCCCGGTTATTTATTTTTGAGAGAGAGAAACAGCCAGAGTGGGGGAGGGGCAGAGAGAGAGGGAGACCCAGAATCCAAAGCAGGCTCCAGGCTCTAAGCTGTCAGCACAGAGCCTGATGCGGGGCTCAAACCCACGAATGGTGAGATCTTGACCTGAGCCAAAGTCGGACATTCAACCAACTGAGCCACCCAGGTGCCCCCATTTAGTTTCTTTTTTTAATGCTTATTTTTTTTTGAGGGGGGGGGCAGGGGAGGGGCAGAGAGAGGGAGACAGAGAACCCCAAACAGGCTCCAGGCTATCAGTGCAGAGCCCACTGCGGGGCTTGAACCCATGAACTGTGAGATCATGACTTGAGCCAAGGTCAGAATCTTAACTGACTGAGCCACCCAGGCACCCTCATTTAGTTTCTTTTTAAACTTTTTTAAAAAAATTGAAGTATATGGAGTGTTTGGGTGGCTCAGTTGGTTGAGTGGCCAACTCTTGATTTTGGCTGGAGTCTTGATCCCAGGGCCGGGGGATCAAGCCCCGTGTCAGGCTCTGCACTGAGTGTGGAACCTGCTTAAGACTTTTTCTCTCCCTCTGCTCTTCTCCCCCACTCACTCTCTCTCTCTCTCTCTTTCAAATAAAATATATAAATAAATAAAATAAATTTTAAAAATTGAAGTATAACACACATAACATACATAAAAATACATATAATTTTAATGTATTTTGTATTCATTACTGTAGTTACAGAAACAGAATGTTGCCAGACCCCAGATGCCCTCCATATGCCCCTTTCTGATCACAGCTGTCTTCTTCTCCACTAGAGGTAACCACATTCCTGACCATTATGGTAATCACTTCCTTGCCTTTTTAAAAAAATAGTTTACCACTTAAGTACGCATTCCTTTTTCTTTTTAATTTGAGAGAGAGAGAGAGAGAGAGAGAGAGAGAGAGAAATTACAAGCAGGGAACAGGGGCAGACAGGAAGAGAAAGAGAATCCACACTCAGTGGGGAGCCCCATGTGGGGCTAGATCCCACAACCTTGGGATCATGACCTGCGCCAAAATTAAGAGTCAGATGCTCAGCCAAATGAACCACCCAGGCACCCCATAAGTATGCATTCCTAATAGGTTAGTTGCATCTGTTTGGGAACTTTATAAAATAAATACTGTATATAAATGTTCATGTCTTGATCTTTGGATCAATATTATATATTTAATATTCACCTTTTAATGTGTTTACCTATAGCTCATTTATTTTTTGTCTGTGTTTGTATAATATTCCACTGTTTCATATACCAAATATTTAGCCATTCTACTGCTATGTACATTTTGTAGTTTCCAATTTGGTGCTATTATGAACACTGCTGCTATGAACATTATGGTACGTTTACAGTGGTTAATACAGAAGTGCATTTTTGTAGGTTATATAGTATGAAAAAGAATTGGCAAGTCCAAAGGTATGCATACCTTCAATCTTATCAGATAATGCCAAACTATTCTTCAAAATGTACTGTTATACTTAGTATCAGTAGTGGATCGGTATCTTCATTGCTTAACCTTGCCAATTCTTGGTATTGTAAGGGCATTTTTTATTTGAGCCAATACAATGCATATATAATAGTGTTTCATTATGGCTTTAATTTGTATACACTTCTATCTGTTTGGTTTTTATATTTAGTGATCCTCCTAGATATGACCTATTGGCACCGAACATCCATTCCCATTCCCTTCTACTTACCTTTTCATACAAGAGACTCTAGAAAGCAAAGCAAATAAACACCTACCTACATTTCCCAGGTTCTGGATACAAATTAGGTTCTACCAAAAAGATATACTCATGAAAGATTTAGAAGGCAGAAACAAGGTAGGAGCCACCTTTCTGATATTTTCAGTGCTGCATTTATCTTTGTCAGTGTGAAAGGCAGGTATGATAAAGATAGTGAGGTGACTCTGACTTCCACTCCTCGAGCCCATTCAGTGATTTGTAAACGCCTGCTTCCCTGATTCCCTCTTGTTTAAAAAACCTAGAGAGATTTCTTTTCAATCCTTAACGCTGTCTGATTCAATGACCATTGCACTTCATGTAATCTAAGATGATATCAGAGGTAAGAAACACCATTATTTTATTGACACTAAGAAAGCCACTGCTGCAATTAAACTAAGATAAATGTTTTCCTGACACTTAGCAATTTTCCCGACCTATTTAAAGAGCCATTTTAGACTTTAGACATGGGTTTTATAATTTATTACTCTTGTGTATTTATAAGAAAAGAAAATATAAAGGAAATAAATGAGTTAAGGCACTTCTAACACTTCTGCACATTCAGAATCCATCTGTTCTTAATGTCTTTTAAACTCCATGCTTTTCCACACAATAGCATCTTCTGTGACATCAAGAGTATTAGTAATGTAGCATTTCACAAGAGTGCTCCATATTGTCTCCAGGATTTGTTCAAAGTCACTGTCATCCATTCTGCAAATTTTGATGTATATGAACAGGCAACGACAACTACATCAAAAAGGCTGCCTAGCCAGCAGTTATCGTAGGCAATATCCTAATTTCAGAGATGCTAAAATGTGAACAAAGCACATCTTAGAGTTGGTGAAATATGGTAACTTTTTCTCTTTTTTTTAATGTTTCTTTTTGAGAGAGAGAGAGAGAGAGAAAGAGACAGAGCACAAGTGGGGGAGGGGCAGAGAGAGAGAGACACAGAATCTGAAACAGGCTCCAGGCTCTGGGCTGTCAGCACAGAGCTTGATGCGGGGCTCAAACCCATGACCACTGAGATCATGACCTGAGCCGAAGTCAGACTTATCTGACTGAGCCACCCAGGCATCCTGGTATATTTTTCATATTTAAAAATTCTCCTAGCTTCTTTTTCAAAATTGTTCTTTTTTTAAAACAGTATTTTGTTTTTTCTTATTTTAAAATTCTTTCTTTGTAGCCTTAATCACATAAGTGTACTTTATTATCTGGATCTGATAATGTATTATCTCAAGTTCTGGGGAGTCCAAATCTGCTATTTGATGTGTGTGCTGACATTTATTCTTTTGGATAGTTTCTTTGCACCTCTGTAATTTTGATTTATGAGCTTATCTTAAGCAAGATTTTATCTGTGGGAATTCTGTGTGGCCTAGTTGAGTTTGTCTCCTTTCAGAGATGTTTTATATGTTTGCTTCTGTCAGGCAATAAAGCCTGGGATCACTTTTTTTAATGTTTCTTTATTTTGAGAGGGAGAGAGACAGAGACAGAGAGCACAGAGGGGGAAGAGCAGAGAGAGGGAGAGAGAGAATCCCAAGCAGGGTCCATGCCATCAGCACAGAGCCCAACCTGGGGCTTGATCTCACAAATGATGAAATCATGACCTGAGCTGAAATCAAGAGTCCATCGCTTGACTGACTGAGCCACCCAGGTACCCCAAACCTGGGATCACTTTTTTTTTAAGTTTATTTATTTTGAGAGACAGAAGGAGAACATGTGTATGTGACAGCAATCTGGGGAGGGGCAGAGAGAGAGGGAGAGAGAGAATCCCAAGCAGGCTCTGTGCTGTCAGCATAGAGCCCGACTTGAGGCTTGATCTCACAAACATGAGAATCATGACCTGAGCCAAAAACAAGAGTCAGATGCTTAACCAACTGAGCCACTTAGATGCCCACCTGAGATCACTTTTAATATTAATTTCTCAGCTAAAGAATCCCCACACTATACATATAATTGTGAACCCCAAGATGGCATAAAGGGAGGCAAAAACATCTTATTAGATAATGTGTTTTCATATGTTGGAATTCTTTGCCAGAATCCTGACCAAGACAAACTTCTTTGTCCTCTCTCCTTTACTAATGGGCAGATATTTTTCCTACCCTTTATTTTTATTTGGGCCAAGTTTTGATTTCCTATTTCTGTATGACCATTAAAACCTAATCCCTAGGGGTGCCTGGGTGGCTCAGTAGGTTGAGCATTAGACTCTTGGTCTCTGCTCGGGTTATGATCTCACAGTCTGTGGCTTCAAGCCCTGCTTGGGATTCTCTCTCTCTCTCTCTCTCTCTCTCTGTGTCCCTCCCCCCAGCTCACAGGCGCCCTCTTTCTCTCTGTATCTCTCTGTCTCTGTCTCTGTCTCTGTCTCTCTCTGTCCCTCCCCCCAGCTCACAGGCACACAGGCTCACAGGCTCACAGCTCTCTCCCCCCTCTCTGTCGTTCTCAAAAATAAACTTGAAAACAAACAAACAAAACCACCTAATCCCTAAAAAAAAGTAAGGAGATGTATTGACTGGAGAAATGGAATGTAAACAAATGATACGCCAGTTAAATATATCAAATTGGAAAGAATTAATAAACCAATCTAAAGTTTGTATCCATGGGGCGTCTGGTTGGCTCACTTGGTGGAGCATGTGACTCTTAATTCTGGGGTTGTGGATTACAGCCCCACATTGGGTGTCGTGATTATTTAAAAATAAAATCTTGGAAAAAATAAATAAAATAAAGTTTGTATTCATGTAATTATAACATATAAAGATAAGGATTCTGATTAGTGTTTAACCATAAAACAAAATTTAAAAAAACTCAATCCCTTTGATGAGATCAACAGCTACTCCCAAACACACTGTAGGGAATATTCAGGATCAGCTTTCCCATTTACCATTCAGGTGTTTCGGCTCTCTTATTTTTGATCCCTTAGGAGATTTTTCTGTTTCTATCAAGCTCAGTTATACATTTATATATTTTGTATGTTTATTTTTTATTTTTGAGAGAGAGGAAGAGCATGAACGGGGAGGGGCAGAGAGAGAGGGAGACACAGAATCAGAAGTAGGATCCAGGCTCTGAGCTGTCAGCACAGAGCCCAACGTGGGGCTAGAACCCACAAACCGTGAGATCACGGCCTGAGCCAAAGTTGGGTGCTTAACCAACTGAGCCATTCAGGCACCCCTCAGTTATACATTTAACAGAATATTTTAGGGGCACCTGGCTGGCTCAGTCAGTAGAGCATGCGACTCTTAATCTTGGGGTTGTAAGTTTGAGTCCCACATTGGGTGTGGAGACTACTTAAAAACAAAATGTTTAAAATAAATAAATATTTTATCTTTTATCTAGTATTTCCAGGTGCTTTATAGTAAATCATTCTTTTGAGAAAGAGAGAGAGAGAGAGAGAGAGAGAGAGCTTGTGCCTGCACAGTGGGGAGAGGGGCAGAGCATGACAGATAATCTTTTATTTTTTATTTTTTTTTAACGTTTATTTATTTTTGAGACAGAGAGAGACAGAGCATGAACAGGGAAGGAGCAGAAAGAGAGGGAGACACAGAATCCGAAACAGGCTCCAGGCTCTGAGCTGTCAACACAGAGCCCCCGACGCGGGGCTCGAACTCACAGACCGTGAGATCATGACCTGAGCCGAAGTCAGACGCTTAACCGACCAAGCCACCCAGGAGCCCCACATGACAGATAATCTTAAGCAGGCTCCACACTCAGTGTGGGGCCCGACGTGGAGCTTGATCTCTCGACCCTGGAATCATGACCTGAGCTGAAACTGAGAGTCTGACACTCAACTGAGTGAGCCACTCAAAAGTCCACCTCGTTAATATGTACTGCAAAATTTCCATTTAACAAATGGGAAAATTAAGGTTCAGAGAGGTTAATCATTTCCCTGAGTTCACATAGATAACAAGTGGTGGAACCAAATTTCAAACTGAGGGTGTTTTTTTTTTGTTTTTTTTGTTTTTTGTTTCCAAACTGATGCTGTTCTCATTGAACCAGTTAGTCAGCCCTACTGTTTTCAATCTCCTAATACTACAGTGACATTCCCATATTTACAGTTAATTGAATGATTACATTCTTGTCTATTACAGCAGAAGGTTTTAGTTATTTGCACTTCATAAAAATGCCACAATGAAACTTTTGAATGAATTTTTGAATATTCTATTTTTTAAAAAATAGACTTCTGGGCTTGGAATCCACTTTAAAAGGGCAATCCTGTCCCTCCCTTTGCCTCCAGACAGAACCACCCTCCAACAATTACTCACAATCTTTGCTAGATGATAATTTCCCTGGGATTTAAGATGCTATAGAAGACAAACTACAAAGTCTTTAAGTCAAACTCCTAGGCTTAGCAAGTCCCCTGGCAGGGTTTTTCTTCCTTAAGTCTGAATTTATTCTCTCCTTCTGCACCTCAGTCATCCTGTTCACAGGGGAGAGACAAAAGAGCTTTCCTCGTCCTCTATAAATAGCATCTTTGTCCCTCCCCATTCCTGAGCAACCACAAGCCCCTACGGAATCACTGATACTTTAAGCTTTCCCTTCTTTCTTCCTTTTTGGTCATGAATTTTTTTCTTGGCTGTAACTCCTGGTGAGTTATCTCCCCTTAATGATGCTGACATACAGGACCCAGATAAAGTGCTATATAAATGCTAAGTAATCACAGCCAGGCTTGGCTTTGTGATACATGTTATCTCAGGCTGTTGTATTATGGGATCAGCTCCCTGTTGACATTCAGGATGAAGTTAACCAGCTGTAGACCATTTTTTTTTCTTTCTTCCTTTCTTCCTTTCTTCCTTCCTTCCTTCCTTCCTTTCCTTCTTTCTTTCTTTCTTTTCTTTTCTTTTTTTGTGCAACGGAACAGTTTTATAAGTACTGGAGCTTTACTAGAGCCGTCAAAAGAGAGCATGCTATTATTTGCCAGTCTGTGTGTGCTTCCACACGCACACATATGTGGAGCATTAAGGTATAGCGGCATACTAATAGAATTTCAGAACATGGCTGCTTCGGAAGATGGGAGCAGATACTCTGCTGGGTGTTGGGGGTGAAAGTGGGGAGAAATCCATAAAGAAGAGGGATTATGGTGGAGATGGGTATGTAGTCATAACATAAAGACTGGATCTGCTTAAAATGTTAAAAAGAATTATGATTATGATTATGATTATGATTATAAACAGAGAGCATGTGAGTGAGGGAGAGGGCACGGGGGGAAGAGAGAGAGAGAGAGAGAGAGAGGAGAGAGAGAATCCTAATCCTAAGCAGGCTCCACGCTCAGTGCCGAGCCCAACATGGGGCTTGATCCCACAATACTGGAGCCATGACCTGAGCCCAAATCAAGAGTCTGTTGCTCACCCAGGGGCCCCATTCAATGTGGCTGATTTTTTTCATTGATTTGACTAAGTCATCCCATTGTTTTGACATTGTATAACTTTGTAATCAAATCAAAGAACCCATTTCCAACATTTGTGTAGAACAAGTGACTATAGGCCTGTTCGTGCTCAGGTGCATTGTCTGTATGACACCAACCAGTTCTGGAAAGGTGAAAATTTAAGTCATTTATCCCTTGGACTTCCCAATATCAGAAAACATACTTGGAATTTTGTCATTAGAGAAGAGAACTGAAAAGCTGTTTGGGCATTTTGTAGTCAACTATGGTTATCTTCTAATTTTATTCCCCACCCAAGACTTCCAGGCACTTGGATAACATTGTGTGTGTGTGTGTGTGTGTGTGATATAATATAAAATATTTTAGGATTACAGGTAGAGGGAATCTTAGATTTTATAAACAATTTTCACATTTAATAGATAAAGAAACAGAGTCAGAGAGAAAATGACTTACCAAAGGATATTCTGCTAGTAAGGGACAGATGTGAACTAATAATCGTATTTTTGACTCCTGCAAGATTCAGTGCACTTTCCTCTACAGTACTGCGCTAGTGAGGGTTAGAGATTGGACTAATATCCTACAGTTCTTTCAGAAAAGGGGCATTATATTGTTTGGAGTAATTGGTTAGCTGTTCTTGTTTCTTTTTTTAAGTTTATTTATTTTATTATTTTTTTTGAGAGAGAGAGATAGCACAAGCAGGGGTGGGGCAGAGAGAGGGGGACAGAGAATCCAAAGCAGGCTCTTGCACTGACAGCATAAAGCCTGATGTGAGCTTGAGCCCACAAACCATGAGGGATCATGACCTGAGCCAAAGTTGGATGCTTAACCGACTAAGCCACCCAGGCACCCCTGCTCTTGTTTCTTATAGACAAAAATAAGATGATTTTAATGCTATTTTAAGTCTACTATTCTCTTAGTCTTTTTTATAGTATACTCATGAAATGAATACCAGTAACTCCATATCTTGCGTCTTTATCCACATCTGAAATGGTGTATCTTTTTATACATGTGCATTTCTAATATGTACATGAATGTTATTCAGCATCTCTGTGTGTGAATATGTATGTGTGTATGGGGCAGAGGGGTTAGCGTTATGCTTTCCTCCATGGATGTATGTTACTCAGAGCCTATCAATCAGTCTACCTACTAACTTGATGTCTAATGTCTATTGTTGGTGGCTATTTTGCATGTTCTTCTAAAGTTTCAAGAAGAAACACAACCAGAACATAAAAGCCTTAAACACACACATATATGCACAGACCACAGAGACATATGGGTAGGCACATGCCACAACCCAATCCCTGGCTCTTCCCTGGATCCTCCTGTTATAACTGGCAGATACCATAGCCACTTCAGACTGATACCAATGAGGCAGCCTGTTTTTTCCGTGTTTGTCCCATAAAGCTGACCAGAAGTGACTGCATCACTCTCATTTGCTTAGATTTTACCTCTTTTCTGAAAGATAGGTAGAGCAAAGTCCTCTTCCCCTGTCAGCATGTTTGTTATAAATACCTTTACCCAGAAATTCATGTTTGCTTCATCTTCTCCTGCCAGCTTTTCAATTCATCTGCTTCCCAGCCTTTTCACCCATGATTCCCTGATGCACAATTTCTGTTCAACCAGACTCCTGTACTCTCTCCACCAACACACCTCTTGTCTTCTCCAGGCTCTAAACTGCATAAGCCATTGCCCAACTGTGGGACGCAAGTCTCCTCCCACTTCTGCCCTCAACTCCATTACAGGTTCCTCCCCAGCTCTGAACCATCTCCCCTCCTTGGGGATCACACCCTTATTTGATTCCTCCCACCTTGCTGCAGCTCCCACTCCTCCCCTACTTCCTCCTCCTGCAGGGATGTCCCTCTGCCCTCTTGTCGCTCAGTCTTCTCACCTTTCCTTCTGTGACCTGAGTCTCTGTCCCATCTCCACACACAGTTAGAGGTAGGCTCCCCAGGGGAGGGACTGGCCTGATCTCTTGTTCTGTAGTGGTTCCCTCCCTCCTGCAGGCAGTGCCTCCTTCCTGATAGGGCATTTATTGACAGACTGGCTGGAGTAGAAGCTCGGCCTTGATACTGCTCCTATCTCTTTTCTTAATTAATTTGATGTGTTTGGCATCAGCTCTGCTGCTAGAGGGGTATTTTCTAGGAGGCAGAGGAGTGTCGGAGGCCTTGCTCCTGTTCTTTCCCTTCCCAAATAGACTAGTATTTCAACCTGACAGCTCCCAGCCGGTCCTCTGGCTATGGAGCATTGAGTGTTTATTTTCCTGATGTTTTTATTCCAAAGTCTTTGCCAGGGTCATGTTGTTGAAGTCTGCCAAATGACAGCAGCCCCTGACCCTGCTACTGAATCTGACACATTTTACAGGTACAGCTGTTGTCAGAAAATTATAGAAGCCAAAGGCAAAAAAAAAAAAAAAAAAAAAAAAAAAAAAAAAAAAAAAAAAAAAAAACAAAGAGCCTTGAGAGGTCATCTTGGACATGCCCCTGTCTCTGGCCTGGTACCCATAGATTTCTGCTCAGGTAAATTAGAAAGATTTGGTTTTCAAAGTGCTACACAAAGGTAATATATATCATACTCTTCAATTCTCATTCCATTATCTAACAGCCCTCACTGTCAGAATAATATTTCATTATATGGACCCACAACCTTTCCTTTCTAACGTCAGGCCTTTTCCATGACTGTTCCCAGAAAGAAGATGATGGTAAGAGCATAACCTGCTGTACACTTGAAAAACTAAGAAGACTGGATATAATCCAGAGAAAGTGGGCCAAGTGGTCAACCATGATGAGTAACTCAATCTTTAACACAATCTACATTCTTTGCAGAGACGAGAGTAATTTCCAGATGGACTTACCTGTTAACGAAATGTAGACATTCAAAATTCTTCTTGGATCACAATGGTAAGCAGATTTCCAAGTTCAGATGAGTCTCACCCCCAGATTTCAATGCTTTTTGTCTATGCACATTCCAGTCTACAGCTCTTTCCCCAGCTCAGGCTCAGAGAATGCTGGTGCCAGTCAAAAGTACACACACTTACCAATGGCCTATGTAATGCCAGGCAACTGGTTGGAAGCAGAGGAAAATGTCATCTGGTTAATCCGTCTACTCGCCTCCATATATCTAGATATTTGGAACTGACCAAATGACCAAAGAAATAACCCACTGAAGTTCTTCTTTGTCAGCACGTAGATAGCCCTAAAATGTTGTAGCCAAGCAGAATCCATGGGCAATGGATAGCTGCATCATTAATACTTCTTTTCTCCACTTGGCATGCTGTGACTGGACGGGGTTACTCTTCACCTGGTGACCCCAAGGCTGGCCTGAGTGGCTTGGCACTGGTCATAAAGAGAGATGCCAATATCTCCAAAGTGCCAGGGAGTCTGGCAGGCATCCTGACTATCAGACAGCTGCTGTGATTCCCATAAAAGAAGAAGCAGAATGCAAAACAGAACTGCAGGAAGGAGACTGCCCAGTTGCTAGTGTTGGAAGGGGCCAAAAAATGGGAATTTATTTCCTGAGAGTGAGTCTAGTCTATATATCTTAGGAAGACAATGGGGGTTGGGGTGGGGTTATGGGTGAACCAATTCAAAGTAATATATCTTCATCACCTTTGGAGAAAATGCTTTCATACCAGCCATCTTTGCAAGGGACCAACTGGGGCCGTTTCTACACAGTCTAGCGAAGCAAGCAGTGATTCTGTATTTAGATATGGAAATATACCAAACCAAATAATTCATAAAATCTACTTAAAATTCTAAACCATCTAGATCTACACTCCCTTGTCTATGTACCAAATTAATTGCTAAGGTTCTGCTTCATTTGGTGATATGTAGTTTCCACTACAGTAGCCCTGATTTAATTGGTTTATCTCTCCAACTCCAAGTCACAAAACATTGCTTGAGCCCATCCCCCACTCTCTCCACCTCTCAAACTGCTAGTGAGTCTGAAATGGCAGCTGAGGATAGAGGAAGAGAAACATAAGGTTAAGAAATAAAGAAAGCAAAGGACACCTGGCTGGCTCAGTCAGCGGAGCCTGTGACTCTTGGCCTCAGGGTTGTGAGTTTGAACCCCATGTTGGGGTATACAGATTACTTAAAAATAAAAATCTTTGAAAAAATAAATAAATAGAGAAGCCAAAATCATCCCCTTTCTCCCTCCACAAGCATCTGGGCTACAGCAACCCAAGTTAGGGAAGGGAGAAGATTTCACATTAAATCAAACTCAGAGTCTTGAAGATACATCGGACTGGACATTCTAACTATAGATTTGAAATTATGTATATAACTTGAAATTGTTATAGGACTATCTGTTACCTAAGAATGAACAGAAGAGTCTTGGGGCTTCCTAGGGTTTTAATCCAAGGGTCAAAAAGGATTGCCTAGCATCCATTGACATTTACAAGGGGTGATGGAAGATAAAAATCAAGTTGCATTTTGTCTGTTAAAGGGTATGTTAAGATGGACTGGGTGGCCATAATACACTCCAAAATGTACAGTGGCTCAAATGTAATAGAAAATTACTTATCCCTTCGGTAAAGTCCTAGGCAAATGCTTCTTGTCAGTGGAAAGCTCTCCTCTACATGTGATTCAGGGGTCCAGGCTCTTCCAGTATGAATGTCCACTATTCCCTAGGGCCTTGAGCCCAGCATCCATACTGAAGAAGGAGACAGAAAGCATGGGAGAGGTGGATGGGGACACATCCACTTGTTAAAAGGTTTGGCCAGGAAATGGCATATACATTCCATTGACTAGAATTCAGTCACATGGCCACATCATACTAAAGGAAGCTGGGGAATGTAGTCCAGCTGTGAGCCCAGGAGAAGAGCTCCCAGATTTGGAGCAGTTGCTATAGAGACCATCCTGGAAGATCCTCATGGAGAACCAGTGGTTCAGGCACAACACAGAGCATAACTGTGAGAGTGCTCTTTTCTTCAAAAGGAAGATCATCACTCCCCAAAGAGACTTTTCGCCAGGTCGTGTGTGTCGACGAATGGGGGAGAATAAAGGTGGAATGGAGTAGAAACAGAGCAAACACCAGGGGAAGATCAGCAGTAACCACAATCAGGTACCATGAAGATGGGCAAGGCTGGTGTAGCTTGACTACTGAGACCTTCCACTTGCAAGAGACTGGTTCCTTCCCCCCATGGAACCTCTGACTTCTTGTATAGTGAAATGTGCCTGTAGCCCCCAGGTCTTCAGAAGCCTGGAAGTGGACAGTACTCTTAAAAAAAAAAAAAAAAAAAAGCCTTTTTGCTACCAAAAAGAATTGCCAGTGAAACTTGCCAGTGGACCCAGAAGCCAGTAAAAACCAGTGAAGTCAGAAGAATTGCCTGGCTCTTTGACCCTAAACAAAATCATGTATCACATTAGATTAATTCCCAAACTGAATTTAATTTTTTTTTAAGTGCCTCGTTTTGGTAGGATGAGAAGACACATCTGGCAGGGATGAGGTCATCACAAGAAGAGTTTGAATATGTGCAATAAAAAAAAATAATAAAACAAAACAAAACACCGCCTCTTCTTGAGTCTCGCTTGAGGTAGAGCAAACGGCTTGGCAGGAACCATCACGGAGGGCAAAGTTTCCTGCAAGTCAATCTCCTCTGTTACCTATATTCTGGGCCTCCAGCTCGCTCTTGAAAATCAAAGGGCGCGGGCCCACCATTCTGAGCGACACTCACGACCTTATTCGTGTCTGTGTGAAGTTTCAATGGACTTTTACATTAAGCGCCCTCCCCTGCCCTGTTTCTCGAGAAGAGCTGGAACATACTCTGGTAAAACAAAAGGGGAAAGGGGAGACGGTCTGTCAAATCCTAAAGCAAAGAGCAACCCAGGCTTCCTAAGTAAATTGAAAAGGACTTGGGGGGGGGGAATAATCCGTTAGTGTAGATACCGCGGGGTTGAAATGACTCCCCATCCCTGCAATGCCATACATAATTAAGAAGGACCCGATCTGCGCCTTCAGGCGTGAGCGGCTCTGGGGGTTACAAAGCAGCAAAGAGCGGTCTTTGGAGGCTTGGGGTGTCAGCAATCCCTCAGTTTACCACGCCCCCCCTCCTCCCAGCCGTCCACGCGAAAGCCGGGTCCGAAGGCTTGCAAGGTCCGGAGACCTGCTACCCGGGCTCGGCTGCGGGGCTGCGTCCCCGCGCCACCGCCGGCCAGCCGCCCACCGCCCGCAGCGGCCGCAGTTCGGACTCTGCCTGCAGAGGGGGCCGCCCCTCTCCAAAAGCGGCTTTCGGGAGCTATCTGTCCCGGGAGGGCCAATGCGGGAAAGTGACTGGGTCCCCCACCGTGGAGACGTAGCAGCGGGACCCCGCTCCAGGAAAGGACGAGGAGGCGCTGGGCTCACGCCCGGCCCCAGTGCGGCGCCAACACGTCCAAGTTCCGCTAGGAATGTCTGAAAATCAAGTTTCTCCCCATTAGGTTCCTCGCCCCCCTTTAGGTCTATTCCCTTCCAAAAACCAAACACTTTGACGGGCGGTCGCCACCCGGTCTGGGAACTGAGGTTCTGATTGGGACAGATTTCGTTTGGTTCAGGTTGAAGAAATAAGGGTCGACCTGTCCTAGGGTGGGAACGTGGGGACCTCTGCCTCTGAACTGTGTAAACCTCTGGGGCTCCCTCGAAGAGGAGTGCGCTTTCCCAACTGCCCCAAGCCTCGTTAGGTTCCGTGGAGACCATGGGCACCACTGGACCCCGGACCACTGTGGGGGACAAAGAGAAAGCACTGAGAGCCGCTGCCCGCACCACTCGAAGTCGCCCGCGGGAAAGCCCGGTGGAACGCGCGCCGCTGCGGGGCGAGGAGAAGCCGAGTCTTCAGCCTGTTCTCCTCCCTCAGCTTCTGCTATTCCCTCCGCCTGATTTCGGCTGGAGGAGGTCGTGGGTGTTGGAGGGCAGAAGACGAAGCTGCTGGGGAATTAGATAGGAAGGCAATACTCCTGAGTTCCTTGACCGGCCCTGGGAGAGAAGAAAAGGAAATAACCGACTGATGTCAAAAATAAAGATCTGGAGCGAGATTATGATCGCACTGGCTTTTCTGCTGACGCTCCCCACGCATGTCTGAGCTGGCTCTGTCCGGGAGGGCACGAAAAGATGCTTTTTTGGCATTAAGCAGGAGGACCCCCCCCCCAGCTTTGGATACTTAAAATTCAAGTGCGAAATGACAGCTGAAGAAATGGTGGAGAGGGAGGTGTTGAGGGTTTTTTTTCATTGTCCTAGGGGTGTGTAACAAAGCGGATTTTGAAGCGACTACAAATACTTTCCCTGTTCACGGAGCGTGGACCTCACTCTTCAGGTCCACTGTGGGGGCGGGGGGCGGGTTACAGCGGCAAGATTCTCCATGGACGTGGGCGGACAATATTCCAGCATCCTAAAAAACATCATCAGAGCGACATCGTGGAAAAATTCTGGCAACCTCTCCTGTCACTTGCCTTTTGGTTATTTGAGTAATTCAGAAAAAGTAGAATTTTGGTTGCTTGGGGAGGGTCCTCATCGCTGGCGAAGAGAAAAAAAGGAAAATCTAATAGAGAATGGTGGATTGTGTTCTGAGATGGTGCAATGGGTCCCCTGTGCATTTTTTTTTTTTTCTGGTGTAAAAGGACCGAGTCCACCTTTCTGGGGCATCCATTTTTCGAACGAGACTGCTCCCACTGTGGTAAAAGACATAGGGCTAGATAAAGTTACCAAAATGTGCGTGTGTATGTGTGTGGGTGTGTGTGTGGGTGTCAGGGGGAGAACAAAGGTTTTCTACTTATATCGATGGAAAACATATTTCTTGGTGGAAATCATTCTGGGGCTCTAGTTTTTTTCCAGGGTGATCAAAGGTGAGTAGGACCAGCCCCCTCCACATAATCCTTATTCTGAATATGCACTTGCAGGTGAATCTGGGGCATTACTCCCCCTGACTTGAACCTGTAGATTCAGATCCTTATTCCAAGGTGGGCAGAGCATCTGAGAAATCCCTACTGAGTTCAGAGCCTGGGGAGTGAGCCCTCACAGGCCAGCGTGGAGACCAAGGGGGTGTCTCTGGACCCAGCCAGGAGCTAGGCTGCACCCAGAGGGCCTGAGACCAAGGGAGCAGTTACCTTGGGGGTGGGGGTGGGTGCTTAGGATTGGGTTTTCTTCTTCCCAGGATAAATCACTTTGGGGAAACTTTTTCAAGGAAGGGACTAAGCTTTGATGGTAGTGAGCCCACTTTTCTTACTGGCAATATTCGAAGAGAGAAACTCACCGCTCACTCAATGCTCTTTGGAAGAGCATCCCAAAGAAAAGATTTAATATAGGAAATTTGTAGACTCCGAGTACAAGTGTAGAAGTACATTTGCAATTATGTCCTACTGGATGGGGATTTGTCATCCTGGGTTTCTACACAAAACATGACAATGCCGCCTCATATGCATGTAATACATTGCAGCAAATGCCACAAATACATAGCCATACCGGAATTCATACTGAGATTTCCATCATGTGAATAATTTGCTTTTCTCCTTTACCCTTGTGCCAGCTAAAACTTATGCAGCTTTGAAGAAGTCTTTTCTCGTGGCTTCCCTGCCTCTGTCTTCTAGCCCTTTCCCCCCACTGCTCCCCACTTTTCTTTTTGAGCCAAGAATTCTCTCTAAATTTTTTGAAAAATCTTAGTAGGTGCATGATTTTTTTTTTAACCGCTTCCTTATCCTAAGACTGGGGAGAAGAAACAGAAAATAGGGTTTTCCCCCCTTTCTTTCCCATTTGGGAGGTGCCCTTTTTACAGGAACAAGCAGACGGAGGCTGAGAAGGAAGGGAAAGCTGGCCGATTCCTGGTCCCGCGGCCGTGGCGGCTGTCAACAGAAATCTGCAATTAGGATGTGACCCTGTAAATGGGCACGGGAGCCCCTAGAAGTACAGGGACCTGACTCCCAACGACTCCCCCCGCCCCCAACACAAGGCTCACTCAAGCACTCCCTGGAACGGCCAGGCACTGGGTAAGCCCACGCCTCCCCCCACGCCCAGAGCTCTCAGCAACCTCGTTAGTCTGCCGTAGCCACAAATGAACGTACCCACCTGTGCGCTCAGCCATCGGTGCCCACCGAGTGCACACAAGTGCATCCCTCGGGATTGCGGGGGCGATCGCGGCCGGCTCGAGGGATCCGGTCCACCGGCCGCAGCGAGTGGAGGGGGCGCTTCCCGATGCGGGCGCTCATCCCGCGGTCCTCCCATGTCGGCCATTTATTGTCCTGTGTGCAAGCGGCGTTCGCCAAGCTTCAGCTTGGCCAGAGTTAGTGAAATCAAATACTCAATAATTACTACATGCAAAACAACAACAGCCCCCCCAAACCAGCCTGTTAAAAAAAACCCAGGAACTCTCCAGGTCTTGGGAGCAATCCAGAGAGAAAAGGGAAAGGAGTCAGAGGCTTGGCGCCGGGCTCCCGGCGGAGGCAGGCGGCCGTGACTGCTCCGGCCGAGGGGACTCACCATCCAGGCTCCGGAAGTGACCCGAATCTCCTAAAATCTGTGCAGAGAAAAAAAAAATGCGTTGAAGGAACCCTGTCAACGCCAGGATTCTGCCAAGTTTGGCGAGAGGGCAACTTGGTTTCCCCCAGGCGCGGAATTCCGCTAAGTGATAGCTGGGGAGGGGTGGAGGACGGATCTGAGAATCACACACTGCGAAGTTGCTCCTGGATAGCCTCACACCTGGTGTCTTTACTCCCTCTTAAAAATAAAATTGTAAAAAAGCGTTTATGCCTTTCATATGCTTGAATACCATTTCCCCTTAATAGCTAGCTGCATCAGAGAAAACACCGGTGGAAGTGAATTAATAAACAGGTCTGTGCCCACGTATATCTTTACCCACAAAACTGTAGGTCATTCCCAGACACACATATCAGCATGGGTATAAAGACAATTAAAGGCTTCATATTTTAAAAATTAAACATGACTATGTTTCATAATCAAGGGAAATATTTTCAAAGTTTTTACAAATATTACTTAATTATCTGGATAGGGGTATCTGAGGGCACATATCTTGTGTTAATATTTATCTAAAGTTCCCTCGACACCTAACAAAGCATCTATTATGTGCTTACTTGTCTGAAGATGATAGGTCCATAATAGAGGAGAGATAAATAAATCTGTATTATTTCTTTGGAGGGAAATTCATTAATAAGCCAAGCACTGAAAAGAGAGTTGCAAGTATTTTAAGTCACAACGCGGATGCTGGCAGAAAAGGATCTTCCTAAGCCTTCAGAGTAGGCAAGGAATTGCACAAGTCCTTCCCTCCCCATGCCGTAAGAAAGCATCTCTGCAAACCTTGAGGATGGTCTTTTGTCACATCCATTTGTTTATGGTGGTTTAGAGGAAGGAGGGAAGGCCACCTCTGGGGACAGCTGGAGGTGGTGGGTCCACAGAGTCTCCCCAAGCTCACGTCCTTTCCTTTAACCCCTACCCACTCCATCAGTCCGCCCCAACTGGCACCCCTGTCATGACTAACCCATAAATGTCTCCATGCTATACAAGCACTATACACACCCATCACAACACATGTTCCCCAGCATGGGCACTAACTGTCCAGTAGTGTCCAAAAGCCAGGACTCAACAATCAGACTCCCTGGAAATACGGAAGTTCACCAAGTATGAGGAGCATGGGGTGGTCTCTTTGCCTTGAAAGGTATTTCTTCTTATTGGAGTTAAATTTTCCCTGACTATGTAAGTGTGGTAATTTTGGGGAAGAGAGAAAATAGATGTTCCCGTTCTTTCTGGTTCTTTAGATTTCATCAACTTTGCTGAATGTACAAGGCAACACCACAACTAAGAGAGAGAAAAAAAGTGATCCTAAAATACTTCCCGAGGGAAGGGAAATTTGGGTGAGAGGGAGGAGGCAGTGAGGGAAGGAAAGTCTAGCAGACTCTCCCCAAGGATATCATCCTAGTGATAGGTGCCCACCAGTCACTAAAACTGCACCACATTACATCTTTTCAGGAAGATTGAATTAATTACCACCAGTTGGAATCTTGCTCCAAGGACCCAGACACACAAACTCCCTCCTGCCTTTCTGCTCCACAGATCTCAGGCAAGGTTGGCTATTTTGACCCAAGAGTGATTTATTCCCCCCACCCTGCCCCTTTTGTTGAGTCCTTGGGTCTTCACTTCCATCTTTGTTGGAGATGGGGGAAATTACATTTTCTTTCTTTTGATAAAGCATCTTCTGAAGGTCCTTTAGTTACTTGTCTCCTGCTTGATTCTTTTCAAATTAGAATGATGAGACTCTATGTTCTTCTGTGGCTTCTGAAAGTGTCTGGTCATGTGGAGAATGAGGCTGTAATCCATTTAGGGTGGAATTTCCCCCCTTCCTCCTGATAAAATGTACGTGTACCCTCCGCCATCTGCCTCTTAGGGTTCCACCATATTCTGCTTCCCAGCGGTGGCATTAAGGGGGTCTGTCACCTAGTTAGAGGTGAAATGTCTAACCTTTCAGCTCTTTTATATTTTGTCATTCTTTGGGACAGGTTTAACAGTCTACTTTGACACGGAAGAATGATGTGTTGGGGTCCACAACCCCTCCTTGTCCTGAGAAAAAAACATTATAGCTTCTGCATAGCTTCTTTTAAAGTAACTGGAAATTAGACAGAGAGAGAGAGAGAGAGGGAGAGGGAGAGAGACTGGTCAGCCTCCTTTCTAGAAGCCCCAAATCTAAACCCTAAAAGATGGAGGAAATTATTGAAAGTGATAAATGCCTTTTCCAAGCATTCGGTGTGTTGGCTGTCTGACCAAAAGGGGCCTTTGTTAGATCTCGGCAAGAAAGCCAAACCCAGCTCCCAGCAAACACTCCTCCACCTCTTCCCCACCCCCCTCACTCCCTTGTCTAACTTGAAAATGAACTTGGACTTCCCTCGCAGACAGGCCCTAAAACCAGGAGAGATTTTATTTGTCTGTTTCTGAAGGGCTTCCTAAAAGGGGGAGGTGTTTGGGGGGGGAGGGGATGGGCACAGAGGGCTCTCTCCCACAACAGAGGATGGGGTAGGGGTAGAGGCTCTGGGGAGGCAAGAAGGGGAAGGAGATACTTTGTGAATTTCTTAACTCCATGTTAATTCTCTGAATGTCTTTTGTTGGCGGAAGGTGAGGAGAGGGCAAGTGACAGGCTGAGATGTTGCTGAAAGAGAAAAGGGAGTAGGAGGGATGAAGATTAGAAAGGAGATGACACTAGGGAAGGAGAAGATGAGGAGGGCTGGGAAGGGGTTCTGAGATGAGCTTGCCCAGGCTGGGAGGGCAGGGCCTGGGAAGCAGTGGAAGAAAGAGGGCTGGGGTAGGGACCCTGGAGGCCACTGGAGGAGGTTTCCTGACAGTTCGCCACGGACAGGGCTGATCTCCCTACCCACTCCAGTGCACCACCAGGAAGGGTCTACAATTGTGGGCAGGCTGGAGGAGAATCCAGAAAAAGATCGGTGATAACAGCTTGAACCCGAACTCCTGTGTGGATCCTTGCAGGACCAGACAGGAATGTTTGCTATGGCTCCCCAAACTCGGGGCCATCACCACAGGTCTTAAGTCGGCAGCAGAAGGGAGTGGATTTCCCTCATGTCTAAAAGAGGGAAGTGAATGGGGTCTTGAGCAAGGCAAGGTTGGGTCTGAGAATGGAAAACCCGGAAACTAGGAGCAAAGTGATGCTCGGCCATCTTGGTCTCATCTTCCCTCAAGCTGGGGGCCCAGGGAGGGAGAATAGAAATGGAAGATACTAGGATGGCAGCCACTGTCCAGGAGGTGAGTTCCCATACTGGGAGGAGAGGTCTGGGTGGCCCTTTTCTGAGGCCAGGCAGTGGGGGTGGAAAAAATAAAGTAGAGGAGGTTCCAGAAGGATCCAGGTGCCCGGGAGGTGGCATCTGCGTCTCCATACTCCTTGGGTCATCCCAAACCTTCCAGAGCCCAGAGAGGTGGAAGGAAAAAGGAGAGGAGAAGACTGGGCTGGGCCAGAGAGCTTCAGGGTCAGTCACTTTTCTTTCCTTCTTCACCTGCTTCACCTTTGCAACCCACCAGGAATTTTCTCTGCATGTGTCTCACTCAGACACACACTCAGGGGTGCCTTCCCATAGACCTTCTCTAACTCCCCAAACCCTTCTTGTATGTGGCCTCTCCATCCAGAACATCCCTTTCTTTCCTGGATAGTTCAAGCCCTATGTCCTCTGTCATCCACAAATCTCCTTTTCCATTCTGCAGCCCAGCCCGTGTTCTGGACAGGAAAGGGCCCCCCAAACTATGCCCGCCCACCAAGGCCCCAAGTCTGGGCCAGAATCCAGACCCCATGGTGGTGAGGCTCTTTGTTCTCCAGCAGCCTCAACCCACCCCCTCCTTTTTTTTAAACTGGAATTTCTCCCATAAAAAAAAAAAAACAACTGGGGGGGGCAGGAGCTTAAGAGCTTCAAGTTTGTTTTTTGTGTTTTTTTTTTTTAAAATCCTGGGGAATATGAAAGAAACAGAGGAAATTAAGGAGAAAAGAAAGGGGAATCAACTGAGGCGTAATTTCCAGAAAGAAGAATCTGGGAGCAGGGGACACGTCAACTTCATTCCTCTCCCCCTGCTCCCCAGCCTGGCATTTAAGCTACACCCAGCGCTCAAATGTGCCCTTGAAGCTTGCACCCTCATGCCGCAGGCACTGCCAGCTTACATCTCGGACTTTGTCTTTAATACAGTGGGCCAGGAATTCCAGCCTCAACTTCAGAAAGGCACAAACATCTGCCTCTTCATTTTCCTAGTGTTTTCCTGGGGGAGGCATAGGTAGCTAGGATGGGCATGCAAATGAAATGTGTATAGGAAGAGAGAAACAGACCAGTAGAGAGCATTATTTGCATACAGAGAATTTTGGCCAGAGCTAGGTGTCTTCATGAACACATTGGGTTGTGTCCACAAGGGCATGAGCTGGAACAGTGCATACAGCCTGCACACGGACCCAAATCCACGGGCCTGGAGCAAACACACACACACACACACACACACACGCACTTTCACTGAGAAGGCACACTGAATGTCTCCTTTGTACGTTAGAGACTTAGAAAAGAAGAATTTCAGAGTTGAGCTGAGCCTGGAACTCAGTCCCGAGAGGAAGCAGAGGACAGAGGGGCCCCGCCCCCCACCCCTGAAAAAAAAAAAAAAAAAAAAAAAAAAAAAGTCCCTTTGAGAAAGGGGCCCCAGAGCGGAGCCCCAGAGCGGAGCCCGGTCTTCCCGACGGGGGCCGAGGGGCTATTTTCCATTTTCCTTTGATTTAATGAAACGCTCCATCTTTACTCCCACACCGGCAGCTCGGCGAGAGACCGAGGAGTCACATTTCTTTTCCTTTCTCTTGATTTCCTCTAAACTTCCTCCACAGTCCAGCTCCATCGCCCCATCCACGCGGCCCGGCGGGCGAGGTGTGGCGTTGCGGTGGTTGGGCGGGGGTGGGTGGCGAGTGCCGGGCCGAGGGTTTCAGCGCCCGGCTTTCTAGGGCGGGATCGCCTCGGAGATGTAATTACTACGTTTCCAGTGGTGCACATTCTCCTGGAGTGTTTAATTTGGTTTTATTTGTGTCTCAGCGAGATCCACATTTTTTTTTTCGGGGGAGGAGGGAGAAGCGACCCCAGGCTTAAAGTTAATTAACCAACCAGGCTTTACTTTTCACCGCCCGCCCGAAGGCGCCTGCACAGCCGCCTCCCTCCCCGCTCCCGGCGCGCCCCTGTCGTGGAACCAGTTTCAGGCGCGAAATGTCTTGGGGAACGCAGCGAAAGAGCCGGGAATGGTTCAGAGTATGCGGACACTTCTCCGGACGCTTTTAACCCCCGTAGCCCTAGACTTTCTCTTCCTCCAGCCTTCCCACACCCCCAGATCTCTTGGAGGGGCCTACATCTTCTTTGGCTGGTCTTCTTGATGAAGGAGACTTTGGTTCCCTCTCCTCTCGTCGCTAAAATTTGGCCGCATCGTGCCCCTAATAAATGGAATTGTAAAATTGCCGGGTTAATTAAATCTATATCTCACTGCAATAGGAACAGTTAATGTCCTTACATAAACCTGGAAAAGAACATACTATTAATTTTATTTATTGCTGGGCCGCCCTGCACCCAGATCCTTCCCGCCGTCCTGCCCCCTACTCCCAAAGGCTGGGGGAAGCGTGTCTTTGAGTCCGGGTCCGCGGAAGAGGCGGCTGGCATTGAGCTAGAGCTTTCCTGGACTGGGGAGGGAGCCCCAGGAATGGGGTGGGCGGTTCAGGCTCTTTGTTTCTCCTGGCGGCCCGGCAGAGCCCGGTCCACGTAGCTCCGGGTTCTCCACGGGACCCAGCACTTCACAGTAGGAGAAGCCTGGGTCTCCGCACTACCTCTACACCTGCGGCTGCCAGCCGGCAGGCCTCCTCGCCACCCACCCACAGCAGCAAGGCAGCAGGCGGATGGGGGCCAAGGTCACACGACCCAGTCTAGACTGGCCAGACCCTGTTTGCTCTCCTTGTTTTACCTTGACCTTGGACCCTGAGGCAGGGGAGCCAGATTCCTAGCCTAAAGCCGGCTCTCAGCGAGACCCCACCTTCCCCTGGCTCCCCTCTTCTCCCTCCACCATCCTTGCCCTCAACACACTTTCAAGCGAAGGCAGCTTACGTTTCAAGCCTCTCTCCTGTCTTTTCCTCCTCCTGCCAGCCCGGCCCAAAGCCTATTTTTCAGTCGCTGAGGTGACCCTTCCGGAGGAAGATCACACTGATAAAGATTCCTCGGTTCTCATCTTAACTCACCGACCCCAGGGCGCTCTCCATCGTCAAATACCACCTTCCCCTTACAGGGAGAAAGGAGGCGGCCAGTGGGCCAGATCTCAGTACAAACCTGGCATCTGCTCTCAGGTTTGAGGGATCCAGTGGGTCCGGACTAGCCTGGGGCTACCGCGCGGCCCCCGCTTGTGTGCTGTCTGGACAGGAGCACCCAGCATTTAAAATCTGTGGCAGTGGCAGGGAAGAGGGAGATGCTGCAGCCCCTCTCCCCTCTTTTCCTCTCTTTATTACCTCTTCTCCTCAGGGAGGCCCTGTGCTGAAAGGGAACTTGGCTCAATTCCACGGAGATGCGCTCTGGAAAGGGGTGACTCTACTGATGAGCTAAATTAGGCATAGGAAACCCAAGTCTGGAGACTGGGAAGGAGGAGGGGAGTTTGGGGGGGGGGAACCCAGGAAGTTGGTACTAATTTTTTCTTTGAAATAGGGGGCAATTTTTAAACATGAAGACACTCCACACTAAAAAGGAGCGACCCCAAGAAAGCGGTGGGAGCTAAACTTGGCGTTGTCCAGCTGAGAACTGTGTTGATCCTGGCTCTGCCCCTCGGCCTTCTTAGGCCGATCAGCCCAGGCCACGGAGGGCGGAGACGGGGCCCCGGGGCTTAGGTCGGTCCTTCTGGGGTCTTACTGAGTTGTGCCTGGGAAGGATCCCTCCAAAGGGGCAGCTCCGCCGCCTGTCTCGCTTTCCACGTTTCCTTTTGTACACCGATCTGAGAGTGCTTGCTCTTGTTCTCATCACGGGCTTTTTAGCTTTTCTAGACCGTATCTTTCCCCCACTCCCTACCCCCCACGCCCCTGCCCTTTTCTTTGAAAATCTCTCTGAGGCTTTTTATTTCTATTGTACATTGAAATATCAGTCTATTCTATTGCCCTCATTTTCCTCCCTTCATTCTTTCTCCATTTTCCCTGAGAGCATCCCTCCACCCCCTCCGTGTAGTGGTGTGTGTGTCTGTGTCGTGGGTTGGGGCTATCACATCCTCCCAGCCCTCTCTGCCCTGCGGTCAAGGAGCCGAAAGGGTCCCTCTCAGACAACCCGGGCTTTGGGGAAAGTGGCTGAAAGTCGGAAGTGGAAATACAATCCCGACACCAAAGTCTCGGTGCGCGGTGTCAGGTTCTTTCCATCCGTGAGCTCCAGGGGATTATGCCAGGGCCAGAACCAGGGCTCCCCACGCCTTGCCCGCTCGCTTCCGCCTGTCTAGTTTATTTATTAAGAGAAAAAAAAGGCAGTTTCTCCTCTATCCTTAGCCCCAACCCCAATCCAGTCCCAGGGATCGTTTTTTGGGGTGGGGGTCGGTCTTCCCCACAGACGATCTAAACCTAAACCTAGAGGGAGGCGCCCAGGAACAGTCCTAGCGTCTCCAGACTCCTTTGCGTCGGCCAAATTCAGCCTCCCCCTCCTCCCTCTCCCTCCCTCGGGCCTGCCAGGGGGGCGTTGCCCTGTCCCTTTAAATCTCCCAGCTCCCTCCTCTTTGCCCCTCCTGAGAGCCAATCAGCAGAGACCAGTTTCCCTTTGCCCCGCCCCACCGCCAGGGGTGGGAACCCCAGGAGACCTGGCTCCGGCGTCACGTGCACCGGTCGCGTCACACGGGCGCGGGAGGGGTGCAGAGGGGAGTCGGGCGGGAGACGGCGGATTTCTTAATGAAGTGTCCCCGCATGCGTAGAGGGACTGTGGGGAGGGAGGTGGAAGCACCCGGAGGAGGAGGGGAGGGGAAGGGAGGAAAGGGAGGAGGGATGGGGGAGGGGAAAAGAGAGCGAGGTGTCTCCCTAGCTCGCAGCCTCTGGCAAGTGGAGTTTTTAAAAAGCTCGAGCAGATCATGTCATGACGACTTCGCTGCTCCTGCATCCGCGCTGGCCGGAGAGCCTTATGTACGTCTATGAGGACAGCGCGGCGGAGAGCGGCAGCGGAGGAGGCGGCGGGGGAGGCGGCGGCGCGGGCGGCGCGGGGGGCGGCTGCAGCGGAGCGAGCCCCGGCAAAGCCCCCAGCATGGACGGGCTGGGCAGCAGCTGCCCGGCCAGCCACTGCCGCGACCTGCTTCCGCACCCCGTGCTGGGCCGCCCGCCGGCTCCCCTGGGCGCCCCACAGGGCGCCGTCTACACGGACATCCCGGCCCCAGAGGCTGCGCGCCAGTGCGCCCCGCCGCCGGCGCCCCCCACCTCGTCCAGCGCCACCCTGGGCTACGGCTACCCGTTCGGTGGCAGCTACTACGGCTGCCGCCTGTCGCACAACGTGAACCTGCAGCAAAAGCCTTGCGCCTACCACCCGGGTGATAAATACCCGGAGCCATCGGGCGCCCTGCCGGGTGACGACCTGTCCTCCAGGGCCAAGGAGTTCGCCTTCTACCCCAGCTTCGCCAGCTCCTACCAGGCGATGCCCGGCTACCTGGACGTGTCGGTGGTGCCTGGGATCAGCGGGCACCCAGAGCCGCGTCACGACGCGCTCATCCCCGTCGAAGGCTACCAGCATTGGGCTCTCTCCAACGGCTGGGACAGTCAGGTGTATTGCTCCAAGGAGCAGTCGCAGTCCGCCCACCTCTGGAAGTCTCCCTTTCCAGGTAAGGAAGGGGCCCGAGCGCCGCCGTCGCCAGGGACCCCTCCCCGCCCCGCCTGCCCCGGGGCTCCGCGCCTCAGCCACCCCCGCCGTCTGGCTCCGGCGCGCCGGCTCTGCTGGGCTGCCGATGGAGCCGGCCCGGCGAGCTGCGCTGAGGAATGCGCCGGGGAAGAAATCTGCTCCGACACGTTCCCCGGAGTTGCCCTGCCGAGAGTGAAGCAATCAGAGGCGCCCGATCGCCGGGCCGCCGGCTCCGCTCTGGTAGGGAGCTCGCCTCCTCCTCCCCCAGCCTGCTCCAGTCTCACGCGCGGCTCTTGGCCCCCCGTAGCCCGCTTCCAGCCAGGAATGGGGGTGGGGTGGGCCTTGGGTGCTTTGGAATCTGAAACCACCAGGACAAAACCCTCAACTCACCGAAAATTGGGGGGGGGGGTAATAAGAACTACCTCGCCTGAATTTTCAAGATCGTTCAGGCACTAGACAGGTTTTTTTGTTTTTGTTTTTTTGGATAGGGGTCTAATTTGCCGGTTCTAAAGAAATGCAGAATATTTTCTTTCATTGATTTATTTTAAGAATTCCGCCACGAATGTCCCGATCATGAAGGGATCCCAACTAAAATCTCTAGAGAGGATGTAGAGAAAAGGGAGTTTGCATCTCTCTCCAGGGATAGAAAATTTTCTTTGCCTCTCTGGCATACTGAGCTCAAATCCTGTGGGTGTTCCCCCACGAACTCCCCCAAATGTCGGGGAGAAAGAGAGTTTTCTATGTTTCAAACACAGATAAAGGGGAATGAGGATGAGAAGTAGGGGACGGAAGACCTGTGCTGGATAGAGCTGGGATCCAGGCCCGGGTTAGGGACCCCTAAGTTTTTGCCTGTGTGTGCTGGGGATTTACCAGTGTCCTGTTTTTGTTTTTGTTTTTGTTTTTCAACTGAGGCTATTACTGAACCAGAGGGGATCCTGCAATCCTCACCACTCCCCAGATGAGAAATGTCAGTTCCAGGTTTGTCAAATTCACATCAGGAGCTTAGGATTCAGCACTGCGCTGACAAATTACATATCCAGAGCCTAAGTCTGCTCTAGTTGTATGCAGAGCCTGGTGGGAGAGGGTTGACTGGCTCCATTCTATTGCCTAAAGGAGTCCTGGGGGGCCCAGAGAAGCCACAAATGTCTCCCCATACTATGTAAAGGGGCCCCCGGCTCTACATGTGAGCCCAGGGACATTTTCACCAGGAATTATAGATCTGAAGACCTCCTAAGGGTGGGCCTGAAAATTCCTCTGCATCCGGGATTGGGGAAAGGGCAGATGGTGAAAAAAAAAATCACTGAATGGTGTTAAAAAGTATAGAAACTAACATTCTTGCAAATATTATGAGATTACTTAGTATAACACAACTGAATATCAGGGTGGGACCCACACTAGACACCCCATTTCTGGCTGCCAGAAGATTGCAGGATGATAGAATTTTAGTACGTTGGTATCATGCGTTACCGACTCTGTATTGGCCATAATATTTTTATAGAATAATTTCTGTTATTAACTACCTAATATGAAACACATGATGACACATTTCTAGACGATAGGCAATTCACATGTAAGTATACAATCATGTATTACAGAGAGACGACCCTTTAATTCCCCATCTCGCCCAAATGGAAAACTCCTTTGGAGACAAGGGTCCAGCAGGAATTCCTGGAGCAGGGGGAGCCGGTAGGCCATGCCAAGGGGCCAAGGGGCAGAGGAGCAGATGGCCACCTGACCCACTGTGGGCAGAGGCACAGGTGTAGAGCAATGGGTAATGGGTTTAGCTTAGAGAGGTGAAGAGAAGGATACTCTGGCATCCTTGTGTATGTGGAGGGAGGTGGGGGTGAAGGATTGGAGAGAAGCTCAGAAATATCTTTGAGCAAAATATACATCTTAAAGATTCCCGGGGCGGGGGGGGGGGGGAAACTGCTCAGAATAAACACTTTTTGATCATAGCCTCCTAGAGAAAAATATCTTTGAAATAAAAAAAAAATACAGCCCAATTGAGATTTAATACACTTGCAAATTACGGCATGGAAATGGATATAAAACCCACTGTGTCTCAGCAGCTATGGGCTCACACACTCCCTGTGTAGAAATAGAACCAGGCTGGTGTATCTCAGTGAGTGCAGACGTCCAGGCAAAAAAGCAGATGAAAAAGAAATTATCTTCAGACACCCTCCACCTTTCTACCCACACAGAGATCTTTTAGAAGTAGTGAGATTTCCAGATAACTCTGTCTATGCAATTGTGGTTTTTTCCGGCAGCATCTAGGCATAAACACTACTGTCTCTCTTTAGCGCCTCTGGCTCTGAGAAACCTCATCTATGGCAGTCTGGGCTGGTGTGGGATATGGAGGCAATTGTTCAGAAAGATCCAGATAATTAGGGCCAAGATGTGTTGTGGCTTCTTCCTTCCCCCAATTATAGAGACCCTTGTTTCATTGCTCTTTTTTTTTTCCTTCCTATGGTGAGATAGATTTTTTTTTTTTTAAACAGAGAGAGGCAAAAATTCCAGAAGAGAATCAGCAAAAATTCCAAGATAGAATCAGAATTGGGGGTGGGGGGCAGAGAGGACAGGGAGAGACAGAGTCAGATAGGATTAGGGGAGACCAATAAAATGAAATAGTGGGTTCTTTGGGTCATATTGGAAGTCCCTACTGATAAGCTTTGGATTATGGTTGAGAAGAGGAGCTAGGATTCCTGGCTGGACAAAGTCCTCTACAGGGCGCAGAGCTCTGTTGTAAGAGTGGGTGGTCAAGAGCCAGTGGGCAGTAGGAACCATACACAGGACCCCAAGAGTAAGCTAGAGCTGAGCATTGATCTGATTTTTATTCACTTTTCAAAGGTGTCTGTTAGATCCTCAGGTATGAAGTGGTGTGTGTGTGTGTGTGTGTGTGTGTGTGTGTGTATGTGTGTGTGTGTAGATGCTCTGGAGGGAGGTTAGGGAAGGCCTGATCGTAAAATTAATAACCAAGTCCCCTACTTACTTTAGGCAGCATAGACACAACTCGAGGTCTAAACTTCCAGATGTTTCTACATCTGTGGATCCCAATTCCTTTCCAGACAAGACAGCGGACAATTAAAGGAGGCTTCTTTGAGAAGGCAAGACTGAACGTATTTTTCCAGGAGGCCAAAACAACCAACATTTTGGTCAGATCCATTAAACACTTGGGCAAATCAAGCCTCGGCATCCTATAGAGAAAAATAACCAATTTAGACCAGTTATCTGTTTTTCAAAACTGATTTTTAAGGATTGTGTTGATTGACCCTCATCAGAAATTTAGAGTTGGGTTTAGGGGATCCAAAATTGGGAAGGTAACTGTGAGCATTTTGAGAAAATGAGATAAAAAATCAGGGACAATTAGCTGGTTAATTCAGGAACCCAAACCCACTTTATCTCATTTTGCTCTCCAGTGAAAAGGAGGTATTTTGGAGCTGGATTGTACAAGATAGGCTATTTCCATTTCAGAACATACTACATCATGATGTCGAGTCAGAAAATCTCGGCTTAAAATCTGGCTCTGCTTCTTAAGTCATTTTACCCACTCTAAGCGTCACATTCCTCATCTTGTAAGTTGGGCTTAATAAAAATAAACCTGAAAAAAATGTTCTAAGGATTTGTTTTTTTTTTTAAAGACAGATACCTCATGGTATCACTACTTACTGTCTTCATGTTACTCTTGTCCCAGAATCACCCATCTCCTGAATCATGGCTACATCTGTAAGAGTAAAACAGATTTGAGCACTGAGAGATGGTTAAAGATTATCTGGTGCAAAAAAAATCCTTTTTAACCCAAAGGAGCTCTGTGAAAGTGAAGTTGTTTTGTGTTTCAGATTTTTTAAAAAAAAGCCTTGGCCCATTCCTACATAGGCAGACACAGGTGACA
Organism: Panthera uncia; assembly: GCF_023721935.1. NCBI lineage: Eukaryota > Metazoa > Chordata > Mammalia > Carnivora > Felidae > Panthera > Panthera uncia. The sequence goes on from NC_064809.1 coordinate 77,881,332, forward strand.
AGTCCAACAATTTTCCTGAGAAATTGGCATCATGACGACAGCTAAACCAGGCCATTGGAACCCCCCTTTTCACATATTCTTCCTGAGTGCTTTATTTCCCACTGCATTTGATTGTGACCCTCTT
>NC_064809.1:77881465-77916118 GCF_023721935.1 Panthera uncia
TCAGGAAGAGCTTTGTGTCTATGTTCTGGACTGCCTCTCTACTTCCAAAGGGCACTAAGAATGAAGGGGGTCCTCAAATATTCAGTCCTCATCATTGGCTTTTACCTGAAGAAGTCTAACAATGACATTTTTTTTAAATTGAGGGGTGAATTATTCAGATAGTCCCCCCCCCACTCCCCACTTCCCCTTGAAAGTGTTGCCATGACCTTTTTATTAACAGGGATGAGAGTGGAGTGGAAGGGGGATATAAGTGAAATATATTGTTCTTAGTTCCTGGGAAATTCACAGAGCATAAAGAAATTGAACTAGCAGTGGTTGGGATAACAAGGTACTTAGGGTTTAAGGTTAGTGTTCCTGCATGCGATGGCCACAGTTTCCCTCAACTTTGGAGGAATGGAGAGGAGAGGTCTTTGGAGTAGAATTTGCTGTCTTGGTGAGTGGACACTTGTAGGGGCAAGAGGAGGGGCACTGAGTTCTTTTTGTAGAAGACTTATGTGAACAGTGGGTTTTAGCCCAGAGGTCTCTCCTGGTACTTCCTTTGGTGGGCAGACCCTGGGGTGTGGACCCCTTACCTCCAGGGGCCTGATTCCCTACAACTCAGGTCCAGGACCTCCTACCTTGGATGTCGTTAAATGGCTCACAACATTGGACTTCTAGAGCGATGGGCTCCCAGGCAGGCTGGCTTCACCTGGATACTTTTCTTCTCTACCTCTTCGTACAGGTCTCCGATTCCTAGGGTAGAGGCAGGGACCAAAGGCATGAGGCCCCACTTGGTGGTCTGTGCCCACCGAAGCTGTCTCTCAGCCATGCTCTCCCTCAAACACACAACAGAACATTTTCCCCCTGATAATGGCACAGTCTATACTGATGGTTGCCCAAATAATCTAACTGCAGGAAGGAGGAATTTTCCTGAATACCTGCAATCCTCTAGACCCTCAGACCAGGGTGGAATTTGTAGGGACCCTTTTACAGGTACAGGAGTCTAATAACGAGTGCTGTGCAGAGCCATATTGGAGCCGGAGGCAAAAGAAAAAAATCAGTACTACTGGTCCCACGTTTATTTTAAAATTCGTGATTTTGTTTATCATGGATTTTTTTGCACTTGTTTTTTAAACATTGTCTGAAAATGTTATTTATTTCGATTCCCAAGTTTTTGGCGCCCCCTCCCCTCTTTTCAAGTTGGCATTAGGGGCAACACACCCGTGACCTCGCCTTAGCGGTGGCCTTGCTCATAACAGAGGCACAAAGGACTGGGGGGCAATCCCTCTGTCCCCTTGAAATCCCTGCCGCAACCTTGCGCCTACACGGTGGTGCAACCTGGGGCGCACAGCCTGGTCGGTCCAGGGTCCAGACACACGACTCACTTCCTGCCGCCCGCCTTCTTTCTCTCCCCCCAGACGTGGTTCCCCTACAGCCCGAGGTGAGCAGCTATCGGCGAGGGCGCAAGAAACGCGTGCCCTACACCAAGGTGCAGCTGAAGGAGCTAGAGAAGGAGTACGCGGCCAGCAAGTTCATCACCAAAGAGAAGCGCCGGCGCATCTCTGCCACCACGAACCTCTCGGAGCGCCAGGTCACCATCTGGTTTCAGAACCGGCGGGTCAAAGAGAAGAAGGTGGTTAGCAAATCGAAAGCGCCTCATCTCCACTCCACCTGACCGCCCATCTGGCCACCCGCCCCATCTATTTATGTCGCCGCTTTGTACCATAACCGAACCCACCGATGGACGCTTCGCCGGTGCGGACGAATATTTAATGTTAACGAGAAAGAGTAACCGCGTCGCGGGAGGCAGAGAGGATCTGAGGGCGAGCTCCGCAGCCCCCTGCTCCCCACCCCATCCTCAACCCCCACCCCCATGCAGATGGGACCTACTAGCCTCTACAGCTTTGGAGGTGGGTGTGGGTGGGCTGTGGGAGGAAGGCTAACTGCCTCCACATCCCTTTGCCCTCGACCTTGGCTTGCCAGAAAACCTAATGGCAGCAGAGAGCCCGATCATTCCAACCAAAGCAGGGTTGGGGGATCCCGAATGACCCCATTCTTGCCTCATCCTTTGCCCAGGCAGGTTGATGACCCTCCTGAGGGTGGGGCCTCGGTGCAGGACCTGGTGAGCTCATACCATCCCCCCCAGTTCCTCCTCCTGTTCCCAGTCCCTCCCGCGCTCCTTAGTTAGGCAAGATTTCCCAGTTAAGATTTTCTGTGCATATTTTAAAAGTCGCGTTAATATTAATGATACTTGTTAGGGATCTGGCATCGTGATTGGAGTACAGACAGCGCGTAGGTTTTCTTTCTTCCCTGTTTCAACAAAAGCTGGAATCGGTGGGGGAACTGCCCGCCCCCACCTCAACCAGGAAGCTGAATTTCTCTGGAGTCCCCACTGCCTCCTGTGTTCTGCTCTCCATCAACGTGCAGAGATCCAAGGAGATGGAAACTCCAACCACGCTGCTAAATCTCTCTCTCTCTCTCTCTCTCTCTCTCTCTCTCCCCTTCCTCTCTCCCTCTCCCTCTCTTTACTGGGGATCAGGCCAGGCACAGAAGCAGAACGTTTTTCTAAGGAAAGGACAAACTTCTCTTCCAATGGGATGGAGAGTGGGTCCCCCAGCACAGCCCCTCTCCAGCTGCCCTTCCATGGAGGCCATAGCTGAGGAGGCAGCCTCACACTTTCACTTTTACTGGTTGTCCAGAGGAAAGCAGTTTTCTTCCAGAAGGCCAAAATAACCAGCCCCCAATTAACCAGCTAATATAGACACCGCCTAACATTTCCCTCCTCAAAGGCCAACTCACTGCTGAGGGGGGGGAGGCCCCTCACCTTCTCCCTTCCCACTGGTGCATTACAAAACAGTGTTCTTTTGAAATGTTCATCAGAAATAGGCTTTTTTAAAATGTGTGTATCTGTATATAGTATTGTGATGTCTGAATGACAACGTACTGAATGCAAAAAGAAAAAGAACCCCACAAACCTGTTTTTAAAATAAAATCTTTTTTTTTTTTTTGCCTTGATTTTATCGCTCAGATTCCTTCTGAAGACGCTTCTGTCCTCTTGCTCGTCAGGGCCATCCCTGATACCCTGACTCAGCCCGGGCGAGCAAGGGGAGGAATGTAGACATCACCCCCAGCCGGGTAAATTCCAAACTCCTATTTTGTTCCGCTTACATTTCTAAAGTGAGTTACTTGGGTTGTTGATGTGATCTAGACAGGAGAAAAACGCTGTCCTCAGAATAGATGAGTGTATGTTGGGAAGAAATGGGTGTGATTAGCAACTGGGAAGGCCCCAAAGCAGGTGAGTGAGAAAAGTACGTTGCCATTGACCTCGGTTAATAGTTGGGGGTCAGGCCTGGATTTAGGAGGTGAGAAGGCAGCAAGCACCCAGTTGGAGCTGGATGCTGTGGCAGTAGCGGACGGTGGTAGGGGCCCTCCTGCCCCCAGAAGGGTAGCCGGTTCAGGGCTGGGGCTAGGAAGGGCCTGCACAGCCTGTCCTGCTGGCGTGTAGCCCGCAAGCTCAGCGTTCTTGGGCTGCTCTCTTTTGTCTTCCATCAATCTATGCCGAGACATCAGGCCGATAGGACCCTTTGGTCCTGCAGTTCACTAAGCCAACCCCACTTTCCTTCTCCAGCCTTGCTGGGAACCACAGTCTTCCAGGCAGTCAGGAGCCGCGTGGACTCTGCCACTAATTTGTTTCCCCCGTCGCGTCCGTCCGTGCCTATCTCCCTATCTGGCGGAGTTAATGAGATCGTTAAGTTGTCAGGTTAAGAGACTTTTAAAAAGCAGTATAGCCTAAAACAATGTTATCTCAGATTAAATCTTTACTGCAGCAATTTTTATTTATATATAATATTTTTTTCTCTCCTGAGACACAGAAAGACCGGAGGCATTGGGTTGGAAATCAGAGTTCTCCGATCTCCCTTTGCCCAATGGCTGAAATTCTTACAATTTTATTTAAATAAATGTTTCTGGCGGTGAGACACATGCACGCACACACACACACACACACACACACACGCCACGGAGTCTCACAGACAAAGAGCCTCAAGAATTCACTCTTGGTAGAGCCTCTGCTACTGATGCGGCGGCTGGTCCTGGTCCTGTTCTACTCCATTTCAACTCCGGGTTAGCCATCAAAGAATCACATGCTGGGAAGTGGGGGGTTAAGGGGGGAATAGGTGAACCTCCCCGGAATAAGGCTGGTTCTGAATTCCATCTCCCCACCCACCACCTTAACATCTTCCCAGAACCCCGAGTCTCTCCTGAGGTGGAAAGAGGCGAAGACTAAATGTGTGTCAGAAAAAGGGACGGAGTAGACAAGAAGCCTGGGGCTCTCTTGATATGGGCCCCCATCCCTCTTGAGTTAAGGGTACATTGGCTAGTCCCATGACAGCCAGAGAAGCGGAAGTTGGAGACTGGGGGAAAAGAGAAGTCTGGAGTTCTCCAAGGAATCTCTCCACTTCTGCATGCAAACCCACACCTATGAGCGAGTCTTCCCACACAGAGGGACCCTCCGTAAGGCCCCAGAAGGGGGCGATGGAAAAAAGGAGGAAGCTCAGGCAGACTCCTGGGGACACTGGAAACCCAGGCAAAGACTGCAGTTCCTTGAGACCCTGGGAACCCCAGTGTGCCAGGGTGTTTAGGACCCTCTCCCGCCCTGGATTAGATGTGCCTGGATGGGTTTTGGAGGGTTATCGTGCCTGGATCTGTTTTGGAGATGCCTCTCCCATAAGAGTAAGCAAGCATGAGAATGGCCATTCCTGTGCGAGACAGGTATCCTGTGAGTGTGTGTTCTGGGGAGGCCAAGTTGGGAAGATGTATTATTCTTTTCCCAATTGTGTTGGTCCCTTAACTTTTCTTCCTCCAAGAATTGGCATTGTCTTTGGGGACTCAGTGAGACATTCCTGTGAAGGTGTATGTGTGCATGTGCACACTCGTGTGCAGCCACGTGTGTGTGTTTGTGTGTGTGTGTAGAGCTTTTGACGAGTGGAGAATTTCCTCAGCCTTCACTGCCCCTTGTGTGTGTGCAAGCATGTAAGTAGGAATGTTGTTATCTCAGAGTGTAGGGTGTGTTTTCTTTTCTTTATTCAAATCTATAAGTAGCCTTTCTTTCCAAGGCCAGTCTCCTAGTGTTGGTGTGAGAGGCTGCAATACACATTAGGTTGCAAGGGGATACAGGAGGTGTGAAGGGCTGTTTCCCCTGGAAACAGACAACAGCCTTTCTCCTCTGGGACTGAGGATCCTGCGATCTTTCTCATGATCCAGTCTCACTCCCCACTCCCCATGCCTCCCCCTGTCCCCCCCCCCTCGTCCAGGACTAAGGAACCTGGCTGGGTTGGAACCCCACAGGACTCTCCATCTGGAGGTCACTTTACCAGGCTGCCAGGGAAGTCTCAGTTAGATCCTTTCCTGGGCTTGAGGGAAAAACCCTTCCCCACCCACATCTTAGTCCCCAGACCCAGGGCCAGCAGAATAGGCCTTTTAGCCGGTAGTCCCACAGCCAAGAACCCACCTGAGAGAGCAAGGCCAGTAGTTCTCAGGGGGATCCCTCCACGACTGTCTCCAAACCATCTGCTCCTGAGGCTGATCCACAGGCGGCTGGGTCAGCAGGCCAGTGTGGGTGTGAGGCAGGGGCAGTCCCTGGGCCAGTCTCCATCTTTCAGGGATTGGAGCTGGGAACCCTGAGGCAGGTCCCCCTGTTCAAAAACGAGCTCCCCACCCTAGGATCCACCTGTGTCCGACTTGAATGGTGTCGGGAGCCCACCCCTCAAAAAAACTCCAAGTGCTGGTTCGGGCAGATGTGTATCCAGACCTGTGCTGGTGGAGGATTGAGGGGCCCTGGGGAGCGAGGGGCTTCTGGGAGGAGGAGGGGGCCAGAGCTTTTTCACAACCAACCAGGCTCTTCCTCTTTTAGCCTTGACCGTGACTAGGTCTTTCTGACCTTGACATCACAGGGAACACAGGGAAGGGGGGCAGGGTGGAAAAGGCCTTGATCTTCCGGTGGCCAGAGAAGGGGAGGGCCGCTCGCCCCCTTGACGCGCCATCCCTCTTCCCGCCAGGGCCCGCCGCCTCTGTTTACACACAGAGGAGGTGTCGTCTCCAGTCTAGACAGGGGCGCTAATAACGCCCATAAAAGGCGGCCTCTCCAGAGATGTTCTGCAACTCAGCTCCCGCGCGCCTACCGCTGGCCGCTCCCTCCGCCTCCTCCGCCCCGCCCTTCTCAGATACCAGGCTGGGCCGGCGGCGGCCTTGGGGAGGGGGCTTCCAGAAGGTTTCTAGAGGCTGAGAATCCCCGCCCCGCACCCTTCTGAACCTCTTCTGTCTCCAAAGGTAAGTAGACTCCCGCTCTTCCAGCCCAGCCTCGAGATTCGCAGCACAGTCTCCAACCTCCACCCGCCCCCTGGGCCGGTTGCCCCCACCCCAGTCCGCCCGCGCACCCCCCTTTACCCCCTCCCAGCCCTGGACTTGGGGCTTGGATTTGGGAAGCAGTGGATGGCTGGGCAGAGTAGACCCCAGGCATGTCTTGGCCTCTCCCCAGGGCTAGGCCTGGCGAGAAGCCATGGTCACCGCGAGCCGCTGGCTGTGGGGCAGAGGGCACTCGGGTAGTCCTCACCCCTTACGGAGCTTCGAGGTCGCGGAGACCGGGCCCTGGGCTCCCGGATACGGTGCAGGCGGCTGTGGGTGTGGCGTTTGATGGGAGTGGTTTTTTTCTTTCTTTCTTTCTTTCTTTTTTTTTTAAACTTGGTCCCCACACCTTTCCTGACACTCAGTAATTCACTAGGCGGAGGAGATCCTCTGCTGGCGGAGGGGGAAAATGTCAGAGCCGCGAAACTATTTAACCATTGGTGCGCCGAAAGAACGGAGAAAAGGGGGGAAGAGGGCCCATTTAGGGATGCTCAGGTGAGAGGTGGAGACATGGTCTTCCAGATGTCCCCGCTTGGGACCCCCCCTTCATTTCCTGAGTGGCCATTGTGGTGGGAGCGGGCCCAGAGATGCCGCAGAAGGATTAGAGGAGGTAAGGAAGCTCGCTGCTGACCCCAGGCCTCTTGTGTGAGCTTGAAAGCCTGACTGGGCCCCTCACCCAAGGTTCCATTAAAGCCTCCCCCCCCTTCTTCCCGTCAGGCTGCAGATCCCTAGAAAGCAGCACCTGGAGAAGGGGTCTCCCTATTTTCTTCTTAAGTCCTGGACACCCGGAGGGGTGACTGGGAACCAAGGTGGGCTCCGACCCATGGAGGAGTTAGGGAAGGGAAGAAAGAGGAGACGGAGTCCCCCTACCTCCATCCCTCAGCCTTGTCTGAACCCGACAAAGATGCTGAACCAAGGCGGACCCGCCCCAAAGGAACGAAATAGAGAGGTCTGAAGGGTCGGATGGGGGTCCAGACCTTCCTCATCGGCCGCTTTTCCTCTCCCCTATCCCCGCCCGCTCAGTGCCAACACACCCCCCATCGGGGGCCCAGGCCCTGACTCATTTGCATACGCGGCAGAACCGCTTTCTGCAAACTAGGCAGTGACCTTGAACTGGGCCACCGAGGCCTCTCAACTGACCGTGGAGAAGGCAGCACCGCGCCGAATAATTCTGACCTGGGGTCGGTGGGGGAGCCAGATCACAGCAGCTAGCAATCGCTCCTCGGTGGCCTGAGCCTCCCGCAGCCGCTTGGCCCCTGTCACCCGAGCCCGCGCGGACGCGGGAGGGATGCAGACAGGGGGCGCGGGGGCCAGCTGTTGGGTGCGCCGCAGCACGAGGGCTGCCTCGGGTCTTCAAGGAGAGCCTTGGGCCGCGTCCTAGCCTTCAGTTATAATTAACCCCTGAGTTAATGAGCGGGGCATGGTGGAGTCAGGCCAGCTACAGCAGGAGCCCGTGGCTCAGGGGCCAGCAGGCAGGCCGCCTCCACTAACCTTGTGATTTGATGAATGTGCGGGCGAGCGGACGCACAGATCGCTCCGCGGTTCCAGAGCCTGGGTCTGGCCAATTATAGTTTTGCATGTGGGCTGTGAAATGCGGCTGGATAAAACTCTCGGTTAGACGCAGCTACCCGGCGCTTTGAGCTGCGAGTCCCTCCAGGTCCCCCTCCCTCAGCCGCAGTCGGTTCCCGCCGCCGAGGCCGGTTTTAAATTTGAGGCTTCGCACCCGAGCCTCCCGCCGGCCCCGGGGACCCAGGCTGGGCGCGGCGCTCAGGGGCCTGTTCGTGGGAGCTTGGGTTAAGGCAGGGGCCGAGCTGCGTGTGTGGCTGGGTTCCCTGAAGGTGGACAGATCAGCGGTGGCGCACTGGGATTGCCTGGGTCCTCGCCGGCATCCTGAAAACCCTCAGGCTCACGATGGGCCTCGAGGAGCTGGACCCGGGATGCGAACGTGGCTGGTGGTTCTCGGCGGCTCTCCCTGAGAGGAAGCAGGGCCAGCTGCACGGAACCAGGAGGGATGTGTGCGTGTGCCACTGCCCACAGAGTCCGAAACCTGGGGAAAGTGGCCTTTTCAGTTCGGGCCGGATCCGACTGGGAGACACTGGAAGAAGAAAGCCCTCACTCCGTTCTCATTTCCCCCAGCGTTCTATCTGCCGCCCTGTGGCCGCGGCTCTGTGTGCTCAGCGGCCTGGCCGGAGGGCAGCGTGCCGGGCTCTGGGCCTGAGATTTTTCAACTAGGGAGGGACACGGGGAGGCTGAGGCCTTCCTCCTGGGGTCCCCTCTCGAGGAGACTGGAGTCATCTGGAAGAGTAAAAGAGAATGGGCAGAAGCCTCTGCCCCACACGGACTAATGATTACTCCGCGCAGCTCAGCTCGGCATCCCTCACACCAACAATAGCGGCTGAGCACGGAGGCCTGGAGGCCTGGAGACCTTGCTGCCTGCGCAGTGTTCTGGTCGAAAACAGCAACAATCTTCAAGTCACACACACACACCCTTTTTTTTTTTTTTTAATCTGGAGGACCCAACTCACCCCCAAATAAATGTTTTAAAAATTAAATTTTCAGTGGTGCTCATCAATGCATCTCGGAAAGGGGGCATAAATAGAATGTTGGAGATGCTGTGACGTGGAACTTGCGGCGCAGGGATGCTTCTTTCTGCAGCCGCGCAGCCCCGTAATCAATTAGGCACCAAAAGGCCAATCCAGGCGGTCTCCTGCCCGCCGCTCGGCGCCCCGGCTCGCGCGGTTCTGACTGGAGGTGACTGCACGGGGCTAGCATCTCACCGCTCGGCCTCGGTTCCGGCAAGTGGGCCCGGCGGACGTGGGGCGGGCTCCTGGGGGCGGGAGGGGCCTGGCCGGGCAGCCGGGGCAGCCGGGGCGGGGAAGGGGAAGGGGAAGCGGGGCGAGGGGCGGGCGCCGCGCTGGGAGCTCTGAGCTGCGCCGGGCAGGGGGAGACGCTCTTGCAGACAAATTTCTGTCCGAGGGAGCAGTTCGGGTTTAGGAAATGAAATCGCCTGGCGAGCTGTGGAATTCGAAGAATCTGAGTTTCTCTCTGCCGCGTCCTGCAGAGGAGAGAGGGAGAAAAGGGGAGATGAGAAGCCTCAGCTTAGATCTGCTTTTGTAGGTTCAGCTCATTCTCAGATACTTAACTTTCACCTACGTGGGTTGCTTTCTGCCCGATTCTCGCGGAGACCCTCGGTTTCTCCATCTAGCTCTTCTGATGTTTCCCCGTATGTAGACGTTTGCTGAACTGTTGGACTTTGTATTACTTAAAGCCGTTCATATTGTAGAGGAGCCTGAAACAATCAAATAGAAATCCGAGTATTTTGTCTACTAGGCACCAATAGGATACACCTAGTGCTGAAGGCTTTGTTTTGTTTTTCATTTTAATCTGCTTATCTGTATTCTGTGGACGTGGTTGAGATCAGATTGTGGTTTCCAGATGTCGATTAATCTCATCAATGGCCAGCGTCGGGTTTTCAGCCTTTTCTGAAAGGAGCTGCCGAGGTTAGCACCATAAATATAATTTTAAGCCCCCAATAAGATCATTCTCCGGATCCCTCTCCCTCACCCCCAGCACACCTACTGACATTGGCACCGCCATCTGATGGTCCCAGTGGCAGGCTTAGATGGTTCTGGAGTGTGGGGGTCTACTCCGAAGTGGGAATCAGGAGCCTCTCAGGCCAGCCCAAGCTCTGCTGGAGTCCCAGAGACTCTTGCTGCAAAGACTCCGGAAGACCCCCCAGAAACTCATGTGACCCACAAAAGTCCCAAGGAAGAGTAGTTCAGGCCCCCAGGTTTTCAAGAGCAGGTAGTCAAGTCCACATCGAGCTGGGCACCTCCTTTTCCTGCTTCCTTTCTGCATCTGTCCTATAATGGTGAGTAGAAATGTGAGGCTAGGGTGGCTTCCAGCTTGGGGGGGGATAGGTGGGAATACCCAGCATTGCAATTCTCTCATAGTCCTTCCTGGAGGAAAGGACCCTAAGTGACCCCCAAATTCCTGTGCAGATAGAGCTGAGGAGGGGGAGCACCGCAGTAGCAGGGCTGGGAAAGACCGTGGCAGGGAAACCTGTCCTTACCCCCACTTCGCCTCTACTGTAAATAAACCCCGAGCCAAAGGGCTCATCCGTCTCCTTAAACAGCCAGTAAACTTTATATGACACAATATCTAATAGTAATTTATTGGGGAGATATTGTAAATTCCAACGGTTTTAGTTAATAAAGGAGCTAATTAAAGAGGGACAGGCTGTGCTTGGCCAGCTGTTGGCGAGAAGATAATACATCTGGGGGGGGGTGCATGGTGCAGAAGTGTGTATGTGCGGGGATTTTTGGTGTGGCTTTTTCCCTTTTGCCCCGGGTCGGGCGATTGACTCACTGTCTGCATTAGGTTTTATGATATTTTTAAAAACCAGAAACCAACGACTAAATCTGCCCCCGAGTTTTGTCTCTCCCCCCCCCCCACCCCAGAGTGGGGAAGGGGGAAGTTGGAGTTGGTGCAAGGTGGGGGGATTCGCTGTCCCCACCCATCCCCCTGGCGGCGGCGCCCACGTGAGCCTGATGGCCAATGGGTGGCCGGTGCAGGTTTAACTATGTTTAATGTCAGATAGCAATAAAGTAGAAGCTGCCGGCCGGGCCCCGCGGAAATGGGCGAGCATAATCTCCTGAATCCCGGGTTTGTGGGGCCGCTGGTGAACATCCACACGGGAGACACGTTCTACTTCCCCAACTTCCGCGCGTCCGGGGCGCAGCTGCCAGGGCTGCCTTCGCTGTCCTACCCGCGCCGTGACAACGTGTGCTCGCTGCCCTGGCCGTCGGCGGAGCCCTGCAATGGCTACCCGCAGCCCTATCTCGGCAGCCCGGTGTCGCTCAACCCGCCCTTTGGCCGCACGTGCGAGCTGGCGCGCGTGGAGGACAGCAAGGGTTACTACCGCGAGCCGTGCGCTGAGGGCGGCGGGGGCCTGAAGCGTGAGGAGCGCGGGCGCGACCCGGGCCCAGGAGTCGGGCCGGGGGCGGCGCTGCTGCCGCTGGAGCCGTCGGGGCCCCCTGCGCTCGGTTTCAAGTACGACTACGCGGCGGGCGGCGGCGGCGGCGACGGGGGCGCGGGACCCCCGCACGACCCGCCCTCGTGCCAGTCACTGGAATCCGACTCCAGTTCGTCCCTGCTCAACGAGGGCAACAAGGGCGCCGGCGCCGGCGACCCGGGCAGCTTGGTATCGCCTTTAAACCCCGGCGGCGGGCTCTCGGCCAGCGGTAAGGACCCCGGCCCACTCTTGAGGCATACTCAGGACCGGACAGCTCACCGGGGCGGGCAGGGTAGGACTGAGCTAGGGCCGCCTGGGGTGACAGAATGTGTGGTGAGGAAGGGCTTCTTTTAAAAAGAAGTGCGGGGTGGGGGGAGCGCCTATAAACATGTAAATATCCCCATAAAAGAGCTGGAGAGATTCCCCTTTTCTGGACCTGCGGCTGGCTAGAGGGGGCAGGGAGCTCCGGCGAAGGGGATTCTGACCTAGACTTCCCCAGGCCTAGGGGTGGGGGGTGGGGACCGAGAGCTTGGTCTCTGCTCTCTAGGACCTCACCCCCCGCCTTGGCACAGACTCCCGTTACCTACATTTTTTTTCTCTCTCTTAAGAAACGCCAGTGGACCTGGTTTACTCTGGCCACTGGCTCATTCATGTCTGTTCTAGCTGATCAGGGACCCAGCACATCCTGGAGAAGGTGAAAGGAAGGGGCCAGGATATCCCGGAGCAGGAGAGCTTTGGGGAGAAGTGAGGGGTTCGAAGCACAGAGGGTCCAGGGATACTACGGTGGGAAGTCCAGTCGAGGAGGCCAGGAGGAGTGAAAGGGGGGAAAGAGGATGGTGAAGGTGGGAGAGTTGATGGGGATGGGGGTCTGCGTAGAAGAGAGGAGATGGGAGATGGGAGAGGAGAGGCCTGGGGTTGGGCGGTTAGGCCAAGGTGCAAAGGGCTGGGGAAGGACCGAGGGCACTGGGCTTGTCACCTCTTGGTCCTCTGGCCAACGCTGCCGGTTCGTCTCCACCCAGGCGCGCCCTGGTACCCGATCCACAGCCGCTCCCGGAAGAAGCGCAAGCCCTATTCGAAGTTGCAGCTGGCGGAGCTGGAGGGGGAGTTTCTGGTGAACGAGTTCATCACGCGGCAGCGCCGGAGGGAACTCTCAGACCGCTTGAATCTTAGTGACCAGCAGGTCAAGATCTGGTTTCAGAACCGGAGAATGAAAAAGAAAAGACTTCTGTTGAGGGAGCAAGCTCTCTCCTTCTTTTAGGCGGCAAGACACGGGCACCGGCCCCGGACTGAGCCTGTCTCTGGCAGGGAGCAAGAGGGGGCGCTGCCTGGGACCCAGTCCCCGCTTAGAACGCCAGGCATCTCTGGCAGGCCCTCCCTGGACATCCTCTTGTCTGTTTTGTTTGTGGTTCCCTCCCACACACCCCCAGCAGGCCCTGCCAGGTCCCAGAGAGAAGGGAAGAAGCCAGCCAAGGAGAGAGGAAGCCCACAGCTGCAGGCAGGGGATAGGGGCAGGGAAGGCTGAGGTGCTGGGGAAGGACTGGTTTGCAGTGGGACCGGGGCACTGGGCCCGGGGCTGAGGAGCTGGAGCAAAGGTAATCCAGGCGCCCCCCTCCCACCACTTTCCTTCCGTGGTCGGAAGTCAACCTGCAGTAGGCAAAAGTGGGGACAGTGGAACCGAGGCTCCCCAAACTCCCAGCGGTTGGGGTTAGGAGAGGCGGAGAGGAAGGAGCAAGAGTGGAGCGTCTGCGGAGAGATTGGCAGGGGTCAGCGTAGCTATGCAAGGGCAGGAGGAAGTGGAGAAACCTGGGAGGAAGTGCGGTTTGGGAGAACAGCGTGATCATTAATGCCCAGTAAAGTCCGCTGGGGTCTGGTCCTCTAGGCCTGGAGGCCGAAGGGGCCGAGGCACAGGCGTTTGACAGAGCCGGCTGCGGACAAGGCGACCATCAGCCTTAAGTCCCCTCTGGGGCGGGCTGCCTGAAAAGTCTCCTGGTCTCCAGCCCTCTCCCGACGCCTCTGCCCGCCCATTCGCTCACAGGTGTGCTGCCAGGCAGTCTTCCTGCCGCCTAGGCGGCTGCGGACCGGAAGCCGCAAGCGCGGAATTGAGAGCCCAGCGGACGCAGCCTCGGGCATAGTAGCCACCCCAGGGACCCCCACCTGGCCCTCCAGGAAGCCCAAGAGGCTGTGAAAGAGTCTGCGAAGCGCGGCATTGATTGGCCGGGAGAGTTTCTGGCAGCCGCCGCTACCGCCGCTGATTCTCCCTTCCCCGCTGGCGTTCACGGTCACGGCCGGCCAGAGGCTGGACCGGCATAATTTACGAGGCAGGAGGAGAATCTGCCCCTAAAGGGGCTACCGGCCGCAGAGGCCCCTGCTCAGCCCTGGTTTCCCAGGCTGGTGACAATGAAGGAGGGGGGCGCTGCAGTCCCCCACACAACTCCTTTCTCTCTTTTACCCACCCCCCTTCCACCCCCCCCCCCCCCCCACCCCACAACGACGCCCTTTGTCTCAGGATCCTCTGCCTCCGCCTCCCCCTGGCCGGCCAGGCGCGAGTACAAGGACCAGAGCTGAAGGAGGGACACATCCTCAGAACCGGTCGGAAGCCAAAGAGTGGCTTCTTCTGCAGAGGGCCTTTTATTCAAAGCCCCCTTCAGGCCCCAGCCCCAGCCCATTAGATCTAGCCTGGCTTAGGAGAGAGAAGCAGTGGAGAAGCTCGGCACCTTCCTGCACTCCGTTTTTATCCCTCTTGGTGAGAGTTCCCCCGACTTCCCCTCTGCCCACCCACCCACCCTTTCAGGAGCAAGAAGGGCAGAAACAGGGAGCTGATGAGAGTTAAGCCCAGCCTGGACACTGTGAACTGGCCTGCCAGCTTGGGAGTTCTTCCTGCCCTGGAAGAGTCTCTCCTAACACCCCCTCCAATGGCAATCCACAGAGCCTGCCGCTCTCCCACCAGCACACAGCGTCAAGTCCCTGGACAAGACTGTGCAGAGGCATGGGCACTCTGAGCCCAGCACCTCCACTGGACCCACCCCACCTCACCCCCCAACAGTACTTGTAAGCAGGTAGCCTCATGTCCCCAAATGCAGCCCTGCAGAGTGGCGGTACAATCACATGCCCTCATCGCCACTGGGCACCTGCCACACTTCCCCACTGACATAAACTTGTTTCACCCGTATACAACAAGTTCACAGAAATCAGCGCCATTCCTGCTGTCTGCACAATCCCTTGTGGGCTGGCCCTGAGTGTGAGGCACTCTCCCCTTTGCCTGGTCACCCATGTACCCCTTCATGCAGCCCCTCCTGTGACCTTGTGGGCTCTGGGGTGCTGGATTCAAGCTTCACCCCTCCAGCCTGACTCCCACAGCCTACTAGAGAAGAGAGACCAGAACACTCCAAAGGGGGTGGGGGTGTAAAGATATGCAATATTCTCTTCCTGTCGCTTTAAACTTGACTTCCGTGAGCTTCTCTGTCAATCTGTGTCCTGTTCTCTGTGTCCCTTGCTAGTACCTAGTCTAGTCTCTGTGGGTAGATGCCCTCCCCAGCTCTCTGTAGTGTGCCCTCCTAGTCAAACGTCTGTCTTTAGCACGTTTTCCCTTTATAGAGTCCTTGTACAGAGTTGCTTCATCATATTAATATTAATAATAATAATTAAAACATGACTGAATGATGATGTGATTTTTTTGAGAAAAAAATTTGAACTGGGCCCCCATACATGGTCTTTTCTGCCTAGAAAGAATGGGATTCCCAGGCTCCTGACTGTCCCCTACTTTATTTTCTCCAGTTCAGGTGAATAATAAAAATAATAAGTGTATAATAATAAAGGAAGAACGGTGCAGGGGCAACAAAAAACATACGAGCAACCAAGATCTGTTCGTGAGCTGCCGTCCCTAGTCCCAAGCAATTACTAGCAGAGAGAAAATTGGGGGATAGTAGATTGGGGGGGAGGAGAGGGATAGCTAAGGAGTCATGGGGCCATAAAAATAATGTAGACAGCCCAGAGGAGACTGTAACCACTTTCAGGGCCAGAAAGAGGAAGTCTGGGCTGCAGGATCCCCAGAAGTGAAGCCAGAGTAGGGACTCTAGCAGGTTGGAGCAGGGATGGCAGGAGTGCCCTGGGATAGGGGGCAGGGGTTGGTGGAAGGACACTTCAAGTCCATGGTCTAACCCCATGGCTTCACTCTGAGAGCACATTTTGAACACTGCACAATGAATAGGCAGGGGACTAAAAACCCCTTGGAGCTGGTGAGATAGGCTCCATCTTCCCCAGCCAGCAACTTCTTCTGGGCCATGCCAGAGACCCAGGGCAGAACCAGAGTCCAGGTCCCAGCAGAGCCCAGGGGCCCTCTGTACCTCCACCTTGCCCCTTCCTTCCGGGTGGGTCATCCTTCCTCTGCCTCCACACTTGTGCCTCTGGTCCCTGAGTTTCCCTTTCTCACAGCCTAGCTCCAATTATGGAGTCTCCTCCAAATTCCTTCTCCACCCTTCTGGGGCTACTTTGGAATAAGGAGCCCCCACAGAGCCCAGTATCCAAGCCATACCCCTGCCTTGAAATCTCTCTCTCTCTCTCTCTCTCTCTCTCTCTCTCTCTCTCCCTTCTTTTCCTTACTCTTGCAACTAGAAAAACTAACAGATTTAGATTGAATCCCATTCTCCTTTAGCCCCTAAACCACAGCTTGTCTTGTGCAGCTGAGGGGTTTGAGCAGGAAGGAGATCCCAAGCTTTGGGAGTTACTCATACAAAGGCCCCCACAGAGTATAGGCAAAGCTGGGGACAGGATAGCTTCTGGCAGCCATGAGCTGGGAGAGGGACTGGGTGGCTGTGCCTGCGTCTGAATTAAGGCGGGGGTGGGCGTGTTGAATCCCAGTGAATCCAGGCCAGAGACTAAGCTCTTCTTAGGACACATCTATGGGGGGGGGAGGGGGAGAGTTAACAGTGAAGGCATTTCTGGCTAAAAAGAAAGGAGTAAATTTAAAGAAGTTAGGAATAACTGGCCTTTAATTTATTCCCTTGATTTAGTCCCAGAGACACTGCAGATCTGAGAGAGGAGGTACTTTGTTGGGTGGTGTCTACACAGGTCCCAAGAGTCAATAACTGAGAGACTATCAGAGAAGGAGAGACACTATAACCTCCTCCCCATGGCTGAACAACAAATCCTTGGGTCTCTCTGCCAAGGAGAGTGTAATGGTGGGAGCGGCAACCCAAATACTCAGGGTAAGGCTGAACTCTGCATCTGGGCAAGGATTGCATCTATTTTGCAACCATTTGTCTGATTTAAGCCCTCAAACTACTATTTACTCCACGGACTTGAAGACAAAGAGCTCCGTGTCACAAACTGGGTCTTGAGAGGCAAGAAATGGAGAGAATTATCTGGATAATACAATGCGGGTGGAAATAATTCTGCTGCTGTGTATTTGTAAGCTTGTATCATCCAAATGAGCTGTGTATGTGGCCCTGGCTATCCACCCAGTTCTGCTCCACTCTGACCTGCATAGACACAGCTAGGGTATTTAAGGCAGCTATTGAGCGAGCGAGCGGGAGATGGGCCAGGCAGCCCGGGTCCCGTGGATAGTAATGCAGCCGGAAACCGGGCGCGCGATCGATGGCTCAGACCCAGAGCAGAGCAGGGACCGCCAGCTCGATCTACGAACAAAGCAAACCCCCGGGACCTTGGGTTCCGGACAGGCCGGAGCCCCCGCCCATCCTCCCCGCCATTACCAGGAAAGCAGGAGCGGTTCTTAGGCCCCGGGCCCGCGCGGGAAACGCACCCCGGAGCCCCCAGCCCTCTCCGCGCGGCGGGCACATGGAGGCGCCGAAGGGTCCGGTGTAATTCAGAGCGAGGTGGGCTGCAGGAGGCGGATCCTGCAGCCGCGCGGATGCCGAGCCTTAGACCCCCGCGGCCGCCTTCCGGCGGCTGCCTCCGTCGAGACGGAGTTGCGGGTTTTCCGTGGAGAAGCGTGCTGCCGGCACCCGCCGACCCGAACGCCGCGCACCGCCTGCAGCCCGGCGCCGAGCTCGCGGTCGCGGCTCCCGGGGACGCTCCGAGACAAAGGCGCGGCGGCCGCTGGTGGATGGCGCGGGCGCCTGGAGCTCCTAGTGGCCCGGCCCGGTGGAAAGGGCTCTGGGAAGTCGGTCCACTTCGCCGGCCGGCCGGGCCCCGGCGCCGGATCCGCTGCAGGGTCCCGGGGAGAGGGGACCCGGCGCGCCTCTCAGCCCCTGCTGCCCCGCGCAGCTCGCCGCCCAACAGCGCCGGCAGCTCTGGTCGGCGCCCGAGGGCCGCCGGGCCCCCGCAAAGGACGGGATGACCCCTGCTGGCGGGAGCGGTGGAGGCCGCCGAGCCCCGCCCCGCCCGGCTGCCCAGCCCCGAGCACCCTAGGCCTGGGGGCGCCCCGCGAGTTTGTGGGAGACCTGGAAGGACAGCCCGAGTCGAGGCGCTGCCGGGCTGTGGGAACCAGGCCTCTCTGCTAAGTGCCCTCCCTCTGCTGGGCACGCGGCGTCCCCACAGCGGCGGCCCGCCCTCCCGCTGGGCTTCTCACCGCCAGCGGCGGAGATTCCCGAAGCCGGTGGCTCCTAAAGGAGCCGGGGAACTGGGCTTGGATGAGACCAAACACAGCCGGACCTTTAGTCAGGGTGACCCAGCCGGCCGCCGGTAGGTGATCCCTCCTCTCTGAGCCAGAGCCACTTCCTGGAGACTAAGAGACAAGCCCTCACTTTGTCAGTTTCCATATCCCAGAGTGGAGGACTTCCTTCCAAGGACAGGTCTGCGCGGACGGAACTCGCCGGTAGTTCCTGCTAGGAGAGCTCCCTGTGAAAGATGCAGAGTCCGTATACGGGGCGCGAGAGAGATGTTTCTGCCAACATAACCGATATATTGAAACAGTCTCGAACGCACAGATATCCATGTTATATGTACACCCTGGGCATGGAAAATATATTTCTGTAGAAAATGTACATACAGAGGCACTTTTATTTACATGGGAAAGCAACCTTCTGGGAATAGGTTACACATAGCATGGATGAACACCACATGTAAAGATTCATTTACATAAACAGTACACTCGCATATCCATCCCACACCGGGAATACACAGTCCCGCATCTCTTGAGCTACATAGATGTATACACTCCGTAGGACGTATAAAATCATGCATGGAAAATGCATCCCGATATTAATGTATCCACATAAAAAGTACATGGAAAAGGCATCATTATATATACAAATTGAATATCTACCCAATGTATGAAAAATATGTCCTGTAAATTAGTTTGTTTACATGGTGTGCAGGTACCAAATCCAGGGAAGTAAATTCTTTGAGCTCGCATATTATTGTATTTATAATACGCGTTTATTTGGCTGTTTTGCAAACAGTAGCTGGAGGAAGCTCGCACTTTGGCAATGACAGTCTCCATCAACGGAGCCTCTTTTCTGTTTTTCTGTTTTTCTATTATTTCCATCTTTTGAAAACCCCTTCTATGTCTACATGGACTATTTATACAATAATCGCTGGTCGCTGATCTCTATTTCCCTGTTACATCTCTTGAAGTCAGGGTCTATATTTAGAATCCTAAGTCCTGTTTGCAGCAGAGTCTGACTGAATAATCACAGCCTGGTAAAGAATTAACATTATCTAATTAGGTTACTTCCCTTCCCTCCGTGTCTCAGGACTTGTTCTTTTAGACCTAAGGTAAATATATTACAGTTACTCCAGGCTGCCAGTTGGAAAGGGGGGGGGGGAGGGGGCGGCGGGAGGGAAATGCAATGGCCTGACAAGGTGTGTAACAGGCAGGTTGGGGTAACAGGCAAGTTTCAGGTGTGCACTGGGCACACACCGCTCCTGAAAGCCAAAGTCTGTTTACATTTTTTTAAATTTATTTTTAAAATCTGGAGTCTAGAGAGACAGCCTAAAGCAAAGGCTGGACCTGGTCTTCTACTCTTCTACGACTCTCTCAAACCACAGAGCAGCTCCACTCCCTCTCAGCCAACCAGGGAGAAGATTCTGGCCCACCTAGCCCCTCAGCTCTGACTCCCATCCCTAAGGTTGGCCAGGTCTACACCAGCAGCAGGGAAAAGTTATCGCATGACCCAAGTTTTTCTCAACAAAATCCACTCCTAAACACTTTCGGGGAGGCAGTAACAGCTTAAAGCATTTTCTGACACTGAGCTAACTCTGTCTCGCCCCGGAGAAATGAGTCCCACTTGGGTCTTTCTTTAGTGGCGAAAAATCCGCTACTTGACACACGCCTATGGAAAAATTCTTTGAGAGACAATGCACTCACACCCCGCAGAGATATTGTTTATGGGTTCCGTGTAGACGCTGCCATATTTTACTGTCCAAAGGAATCAATTAATTAGTGCCTCGCTAGTCCCCGCGCCGGCCGATGCTTGGCTGAGCGTGAGCGCTGAGATAGATGTGCGTGGCCAGCTCGCTGGTCTTGTTAACAAGCCTCGTCATAAAGATGGAGATGATAAGGAGAGCGAGGAAGCCCTGGCGGCCGCGAGGGGGGGCTTGGAGGGCCCAGCCCTCAGCGTGTGGGGCAGCGGCGGGCGGGAATCCAGGGCCAGGGCCCGGTGCTGTCCCGGCATCCGCGCGCGGTTATTCCGTCTTCTCCCCTTCTGGGGCGTTCATGCTGTGATCTCGGATAATTCCCTCTCCACTCCCCCGAACCTTCCCTTTTCTTCATCGAGCCCCGAATTAAAAAAAAAAAAAAAAAGTTAATACAAATACGTAAACCTCTGTCTGTGAGTGCCTGTCTCGCTCTCGGCCACGTTTGTTCCGAGACCTGCCGCCCCCTCCCCCCCCCCCCCCCCCCCCCCCCCCCCCCGCATTACTTAACCGCGTGGTTCCTTTTCATCGCTGTCTGGAGCTCTCTTCCCTCTCTGGCTTCGTGGTTGCTTTTTCTACCAGGTTGGTGCTGGCTCAGGCCCCAGTGAGCTTGTAAAAAAATAATAATAATACAAATAACCCCTGGTTATCTCGCGGCAGAGTGAACACCCCCAGATAAGCCAGACCCCATGGAAGAAAAAAAAAAAAAAACCTCTTGGATGTAATTGCTGGTTTGGGTTGCAACACTTAATTCTGTTTATTCTCACCAATGTGCATATTTAACGAAGAGATATTGATATTAAAGGGCAGGGGGAATTAATTTTACTTTTATAGTCATCTATTAAGAGCACAAGATGATCTGAGTCTCCTTTAAAGGGACCAAAACAGGGGGGGGGGAGGGAGAGAGAAAGAAAGGGAGGGGGAAGGGAGAAATATGACTGAAGGAGAACAAAGATCTTTGCCTGAAGAAACAATGTAACACTAGACAGAACTATAAAGTCTGGGAATGTAACAACGCAAGACCCTCTCAACTTCCCCCCTTTGGAATCCTGTCCCCTGCGCTAGGGAGGGAGAGAAGGCATTTCCCTTTTATTGTCTGATCCTCTCTGGTGTCAGCTCAGAGGAGGGGGGTTGGCTAGATGGCATATAGAGGAAAAGGAGGTAGTAGGGTCTCCCAGTGTCACCCTATCACCCACATCATGGTGACTCCTAGACCAAGGAGGTCCTAAGCAGGAGCTTATAGACTCTTAGAGATTTCAAAGGCCCCAGTGATCCAGGTTCATTTTTCCAAGATACTTGTCTGGCTTTACTTTGTCTGTATAGACCTGCCTCATCTAGTATTGTAATTATCACAAGTAAGCGAATAATAGATAATTATAGGGGTGTTGATAATATCATTTATTTTATAGCCACACAAGATATGATTAGAGTTAATGTCAGAAGCTCTGTTGGAGCCTGGTAGGCAGCAAGAGGCAAGGTAGAGAGGCCTGATAGCATTTCTCTTTCTGATTTTTACATGAGTGTGAATCTCCAGAAATCCCTAATTCTCTCAGTTCCCTGTCCAGATGTCTTAAGGGAAATCTCTAAAATTTTAGGGGCTGGGAGCTCAGAGAAGGGCTGAGTACTTAACAATTGGTACTTAAATCTCCCCTTTAGTCTCAGGAGCAGTGGTCTCTGCTCTCCCCATATTTCCCCACAATGAAGGGCTTCGCCCTCAGTTCAAGACTACTAGGGTCACAGAGACTTAGGTTAGGCCAGTGGGAGGAAGACAGGGTCTTACCAAAACCAAGTTCATTGTCATCCCCAAGTGGGCACTGGGTCCAGAGTGAAGCCTCCTTTGATCCCAAATTGCCTTCTTTTCTGCACCTCTTCCCCAGGGACACCTGGGTGGGGGCAGAAGCCAGGCTAGGACTGTGGAGGTTGGTGGGGATGGGGATGGAGAAAAAACTGAAAACATGCTTTATTGTTTCTGGTATGCAGAAGACCAGAAGGCTGGGGTGTGTGGGGGGGGAGTGAGCGAGAGAGAGAGAGAGAGAGAGAGAGAGAGGTTATGATAGAGAGCCAGGCAAGAGGGAGTCAAGGGAAACCATGAAATTGCAAGGCAAGAATAAAAGGAACGAGTGAAAAAAAGAGCAGGAGAAACCTGGGGGGGGGGGGGGGGAAGAAAGGAAAAAAAAAAGAAAAGGGAAAAAAAGGGGGGAAGGGGGGGGGGGGGGGGGGGGGGGAAGAAAGGAAATAAAAAGGAAAAGGTAAAAAAAGGAAATAAAAAGATGGGAAAGGAGGGACGTTTAAAAAGGAAAGAGAAATTTGGAAGAAAAGGAGAGGAAACAGGGAGGCAGAGGCCAGGGTCTGCAGGGCGCTCGCTGCCTCAGGCTGCCTGCAGCAGTCTGGGTGGGCGGGGGGCGCCATGACAAAGTGAAGGTCAAGTTAGCATCGTACCTTATAAGGAAGGCGTCGGTCCTCCATTTCAGCCTTTCTTTCTGCCGGGACATGGCTGTAGCATTTCTAGTCTTGTAAACACCGGACTCTTTGGGGCCTTAGAAAAAAAATAAAGACCCCCTTCCTTCCTTTATTGGGGGTGAGCCCTGCTGGCTGGGGGAAGCCGCGGACAGAGAAGTCAACTAATGAAGACTCCAGGAAACTTTTCTCTCCTTTTCTCTCTCTCTCTGGCTCTGCTCCCGCCAGCTGGGGCTCCCTCCCTCCCACCCTTCCTCCCTCCCTTCCTCTCTCTCTCCCTCCCTCTCTCCCTCCTCTCCCCAACCAAACGTCTCTTTTGCTCTCTGTATCTCTCGGTCTTCTGTATCTCTCGCCACAGTCTGTAACTCTGGGCTCCGTCTCCCCACACCCCCCTCCTCTACTGCAGACTTCTAAATCCTTTCCATTCCACCGTGAAAAGCAGCAGGACGTAAGAATTGGAAAGCGAATTAGCCATCTCAGAGAAAAGTTCATTTACAGCCTCTGTTCTATTAAGATTTCCTTCTGAAAACAAGGCGGTTCGCTCGGTAAGGAGGAGGAGAAGTGAGGCAACGCCAGTGGGGAGGGCTGATGAGGTAGGAGACTTGGATTTATTTATTTCTCAGATCCAGAGGCGGAAAGAAAGGGGGAGAAGCAGGAAAGGAGGGAGAAGCGTTTTACCCCGCTGAATGAAGGAGAGACTGCGGCGGATGGGGTTGGGAGCAAAGCCGCCGGCCAAGGACCCGGTCCTCCCGCAGCGATCATCCAGCATAAGCCGTCTGAGCCTAGGCCTGGGGTGCAGAGAAACAAGTATATCAAATATTTGTTAGCCTGAGAAAGGGGCGGGGCGGGGGGTAGCAGCAAGGCCGCAGGGAGGCAGGGAGAGACCGAGGCAGGCGGCGGCGCAGCCGGCCAGCCGGAGGAAAGTGAGTTCCGGACCCGCAGCAGCAGTGGCGACCCCGGCGGGCTGGCTGCGGGCCGGGGTCAGCGCGCTGCTCAGCCGAAAACGAGGGGCGCGGGAGAAAGGAACCTGAAGTGGAATCCTCCAGCTTTTCCCTGCAGGGTAGCAGTGGGAGAGAGAGAGAGAGAGAGAGAGAGAGAGAGAGAGAGAGAGAGAATATAGCATAGGGGTGTCTGTGAAGGGCTCACCTCCTTTTTCCTGAACCTGACAGCTTGTTTCCTCCTGCTCTGCGCCCACAGAGCCCTTTTTAGGGCTAACCAATGCTTTTTAAATGGGAACTCTAGGGCAAGGGTAGGGAGGGATGCTCAGAAAGCAATGCTGGGGGCCTCTGGTTCAATCTGGTGCTCCACAAGGCCCTCATTTTGTCACCTCTGGCCTCTAGGATCAGTCCCCTCCCACTTTACCTACCTGGTTAAGGTGCTCAAGGGCTACTGGCACCGGAAATAGGGCCTGGGACCCCGGCAGGAGCAGCAAGAAGCACTGGGGTGGTCAGTGGAGCTCCAGGCCTAGTGTTTAGAGCCCTCCCACCCTGCGTTCTGATAATGAAAAACAAAGGGGGGATGATTTGATTATTTCTGGCGGTGTTAAAGGAGCCAGGCTTTCAAAAACAGTCTCTGACCCTGAGATCTAAGGTGATAGGCATCTCTCCCACAGACATTTAATCTGGGCAAATGTCCTACTGGCTGAGCTCAAGAGGAGGTGGCCAGGGTGAGGACATTTGCTGCCAGAAAGCCCCAGGAAGGGAGAAGCAGGCCCACTTTGGTATTATTCAGTGTTGTGTGGAGACTATTTTAAAAGGTCAGAATGAAATGGGGGAGGCCTCTCTGATGTCCCTCTCAGCCCTGGGAAGGGGAGCCCCAGGAAGTGAGGGAGTTTATGAGCTGGGATGTTTCCCCCTAGTTTGGGAAAGAGAGAGATAGCCAGACCTCATCCTGCAAAAATGTGTTTCGTCCCTGTCCCTGTGACAGAAAATTGGTAGCTGCCTCTGGACTTTCAGGGAGTAGAGCAAAGCCAGAGGCTCTGGGGAAGGCAGAGGCTGAGGTGTGATTTAGGGGAGGTGGGAATCTGAGGGAGCCAGACTAGAAAGGTACCACCTAAATCCGTTCCCTTAAGAAAAGCCAAACACATACACAATGGACCCCAATATTGAAAAACACCAGATGATCTGCTTCGAAGGGACATAAACAGGCCAAGCGGATGCAGGTTCATAAAACCTGCAAAAACCCAGACAGGAACACTTAAAATGCCCCAGAAACAAAGCGCACCGTGACAAATTCTCACCCAACACAAAAGTACATGCACCAGAATGTTCCCAGGCACAGCGAGACCCTCCCCACCCTGAGCCTCCCCACTTGGACACCCAGGTGTACCTGCCCAGCCCCAGGAGCACACACAAATTTGTGCACTTTCCTAAACCTACCCCCCCCCCAAAACCCTTGGGGGCAAAGGGCAAGCGCTCAGCCGCGCACACACACCCCACAGAGCCAGACCCGTGTCTCCTGAGCCTCAATAATGCACGATCCATACCCGGAGATAAAAGTCTAGACAATAGATGGCTGTTTATGACAACGGGGCTCTCCAAGTTTGGAGCCAGGCGATAAATCTCTGGTGAATCTTCCTGTAACTCAACTTCTGGCCGCAGTGACGAGAGAACCACGAAGACCGCAGAGAGGAAAGCAGCAAAATGGGAGAGACTTTTAAATCCTGAGCCGAAGGCGACTTCCCCGCCGGGGCAAGAGAGTGCAGGCGGCCACACTCGCCCCACATGGCGCGTCCACACTGTGGAAGCTTTCGGATCAAGCTTCAGAACACAGGCGAGTCAGGTTTCCTGGCCCCCCGGAAATCGGAGCGAAGCGTGCAGGCAGATGGCGGGGCCTGGAGGCTGGGAGAGACCCACAAACCATTTCTGCTGCAAGCAAGGGGTCTTTTTTTGTTGGTGACCACGATCTTCCTGCTATGTGTCACCTGAATTTTTTCACCCCAGTCCCCTCTTCTCCCTCTCCCTCTCTCTCTCTCTCTCTCTCTCTCTCTCTGTCTCTCCTCTCTTCTCACTCTCCCCTCTCTCTCTTTCTCTCTCTCTCTCTCTCTCTCTTCCTTTTCCTTTTTGGATTGATGGGCTGTTCCCTTTTGCATTTTCGACCCAGGCATCTGATTACAAGTAAAGAGCCACTGAAGTTCATCTCATAAAAATGCCGCGAGCTCACTTTGATCTGTGCGGACTGGGTCCGAGCCTAAGTAGGCGCTAAAGCCAGGGAATGGCGGCTCCGGCCAAGCTGGGCTCAGCGGCGGCCAGGCCAGGGATCCGGGTGGCCCAACAGGGCAAATCCCGCCCAGAAGGGGCATTTCTGTGCTGCTGCGACTGGGTTTGGACACCAAGGTCCAATGGCAGTGGCTCCATTTTAGACTGCTTTTAAGGCATTTCCCTCATTTTAGAGCATTTGGTGAGGGGCCCAGTGAAACTGGCTCGTAAAATGGGACTTTTATGGGGAGAAATGGGGTCGCGTTGCTAGCCTCCTGGGACAATCCCTCAGCGGAGGAAGGTGGGTGGGGCTGCGGGGGCAGAGGAGCTGCCCTTGTCCTGCCCCTATCCCCTCCAGGAGCCCGAGGAACCTCGGAGCAGCAGCGGCGGCCGGCTTGGGTGACCTGTCTTGGGCCCCTGGCCTTGGGGCGATGGCCAAGGGTGAGAAGAGGTGGGGGCCAAGAACCAGCAATCCCACCCCTTTCTAATTCTCTGGCTGGGATTATGAAAGGGATTATGAAATGCCTCAGTATTGCTCTAAGGGAGAAAAATTCGCGCAGAAAGTGCATGCCGATTTCTAACGGGGGCTCACCCTGGCCGGCCAAGCCTCTGGCCCGCTGAGGTTGTTCACCCTCCAGTTGCTTATCTTTTACTGACTCCACGTGGGACTGAAGTTACGGTCCAAACCCACCGGAGCTCTAACGGCCCCTCTTTTCTCCTTCCTGGCTTTCCCTCCCAGGGCTCGGTCCGTGGGATGGGACCCTTTCCCGGTTACCCCAGTCTGCTCTCTAGAATCGGGAGGTGGGCAAGCCGGAAGGCCAGCCAACACCGTGTGTGGGGTGTCCCAGGCAGGAACTGGGAATTCGGGAGCTACCGCCCCCTTCTGAAGCCGCTTTTGGTATCCGTGTGTGGACTGGAACATCCCTGGAGTCTGTCACGGCCCTGGTCAGGGTACCGCATCAGCTGCCCAGACTGAAGCAGCTGCCTGCTAGGGGCCGGGCAGGCAGGCAGGCTGGAGGTGGTGACTGAGGCCCCCAAGAACTGGTGAGGTAGGCAGGATGGATGGTTCTGCCTTGGAGGATTTCGGGTGAAAGATGGGACTCCAGGATTGTGGAAGGGCCACAGGCACCCGCGAGGTGGGGGAGGGGAAGCCACCTTTGCACCGAGGAGTGAGGCTTGCCAGGGCTCTTAGGGACTGATTTGGGGCCACAACTGAGTCTCATGTTGGGGGAAGCACTCCTGGGGTGCAACCTGCGGCGAACAACTCAGTGTACGCTTTGGAGGGGGCCTGGACCTACGGTTGGGCAGGGAAGGGGCCAGCCCACACCATGGGCATTCTTGCCAATCAATGCCTTGCTGACCTCAGCAACTAGGGCCTTCTTTCCTTGACCCCAGCAGCAACCTCCAGTTGCTAGGATCTTTAAAAAGTCGTTGAAAAATTAAAAGTCAGACCAAAACTGGAAACAAAAAATTGATCTTCATGCCTGACTTTTAGGGGGAAGAATATTAATTCTCAGAAGCCTCTGTGGGGAGACCCTAAGAGTTTCCTGGACATCAACCTCTTTGACATTCTTTCTTGCCTTCGTTTTTGTTTCAAGGAAATAAAGCTGCCTGTGGCTCTTTGCAGCCGCCTTGCTCACTTTTATGGTGGCCCTGGAATAAACTTTGGTGGTCAAATTCAAGTGCTCAGGCCCACAGCTGGCTCCTCACAGGAAGCATACCCCCTCCCTACTGTCGGCCCTGGCAGTACAGAATTTGCCTTGGGGGCTTAGGCCCCACAACACCCCGGAGACCAGGATGGAGAGGGAAGCAGGGCCCTGGGGGGGGGGGGGGCGGGGAACTGGGGAAAAGCTGAAGCTGAGACTCTGATCCCTTATCCACACCTCTGCAAGGGATAGGGGTACCTCTCACTTCCCTCTTGCTGGTTCCTATCACTGTTTGGGGAACATTTTGCCTCCAATAAACTTGAGTTTAATGAGGTCAGCACGAACCCCATAAAAGCCATAGTCCATAGTTCCCCATCATTATAATTAAAAACGCTAGCCTCAGGTCACCCTATAAAAAGGGGTAGAGGAAGCAGGAAAAGCAACAGGATTTTCTTCTTGCAGCCCCTCCCTGACAGAGAAGTCCTACACTTTAGCAAAGCCCCAGTCCCGGTCCTCTTTGCCCTCATTTAAGATCTGGCCGGGACTAAAGAAGGGCTCAGGAAGAATGGCCCAGCAAATAATGGGTAGAGGGGTGCTGGAGGCCTACCCTTGGGTATCCCAGAGCTAGCTCAACAATGGGACCCACGGCCAAGGTAACTCCACCCTGGGTGATGCTCTAAAGGCTGGTCAAATTTGGGGAGGCAAGAGGGCTGAGAAAGAATGGATTTGGGGAATTATATCTGGGAACAGGATGCAATTTTTTGTGTCTTGTCCATCTTGTTTGGGGGTCGCAGTACCTCACCAAGATCAGAAAGGAAAATAAAATCCAAATAATATTTTTAAAGTGGAAATCAATTTTAGCCAAGGGTTAGGAGTAAAAAAAATAAAGAGAGAGAGAGAGAGAGAGAGAGAGAGAGAGAGAGGGGTTGGGCCATTTCTGGCTTTTCTGAGTCCTTGGGGACGGTGATCCTCCCCTCTTACCTGAATGGATCATGCCCTGGCAGCTTCTCCTGGGATCCAAGGGTGCTTTCTGCTTGTAGCGATTGCTCAGGCCCCTTGGATCCAGTCCAGAACCTTTCAATAAAGTGATTCACAGCTGCCTAACTGTGTCCATGGTGCCCAGAGGGATGAGAGGCAGAGGGGGAAAGAACCACTGAGTTCACCTCTTGGGCCACAGCTATCTAGGAGGCTGGCAAATGTGGATGAGGGCAAGGAAAGGCTGAGAAATGGGATAGAGGCACCAAGGCCTGCCTATAGCCCCCTTGGGAGCAGGGCCTGGGGGCCTCCACTAGGGAGTGGCCCCGGCCCTGCCCTGCCCACCCAGGTTCCTCAGCTCCTTTCCACTGCCCTGCTAGTCTGTCCAGTGGACCCACAGCTGGCCCCACTGGCCACCCCCAGCCCCCCAATCACTCAAGGACAGGAGCCCCAAACCCAGTCCCCCATCATGTCCTTCCTGGACCCTGACCCTGGGCTTCTTTTCAGCCCCCAAGCTGAGGCTGAGCCCCAGACCCAAAGGACCTGGGACAGAGAAAATACACAGATCTCATTTCAATCTTTGTCTTTGGGGTTGGAGATTTAAAAAATCCACAGTGGATGTAGCTTTCTGCACATTGATTGACAATAAAGGCAGGCATGAAATATTCACCCAGGGCCACTCTCTCATACTAAATATTTAACACAACATTAGAGAAGGTTTTTCCCAGACTTCGCCAGGCACCGGCTGGGCGGCTGGCGCACTGCTTACCACTCGTTTATGACTAATCTGAGTCCCTAGCCGCCGGCAGCACAGCAAGCCAGACAAAGTTGGGACACTGGCTTGCTGCTGGGCTGCCTCACCTTTGGAAAACTTCATATACTCTTCTGGGGAGTCTCTCCAAAGGGGAAAGGGAGTCTTAACATATAGCCCTGGCCAAGAAAAGAATGGACTTCTTCAAACTCTTGTAAACAGGCAATGGTCCTCTGCGGGTTGGCAGGGTAAGAGTCCCTGAGAGTTGGGGGGAAGGATTCACATCTCTTGTGGGACCAGGCAGTGGGGAAAGAGGTCTTCATTCCCCTCCTCAATCTTGGGCTCATCACCGGGAGGAGGCAAGACCCCCAAACGTGGGAGCCCTCCTCCTTTCCCCAATCCTGGGTGGGGGGGAAGAGCAGCCGCTAGAAAAAAAAATACAATTACCCCCTCCCAGCCACCGCCCCCGCCCATCCCACCGCCCACCCCACCCCAACCCTCTCTCTCCTCCTTTGCTCGCTCTGTGGAATGGAGAGGAGGGGAGTGACGAGAGAAAAACGAATACAAATCTGCAATTGATTTTCATAATGTTTCTGCGGTGTTTGCAAACCAATCGCCTGAACGTCCCCATCTTACCTAAGAGAGAACCCCTCCTACGTCTGCGAAGTGCTCCGAACTGATATATGACAATATCTACTTTGGATCACGTGCTCGGGGAGAGAGACTAAGACGGATAACGCGTCATCTCGCCTTCCCAAATTTTCCCCCCTCGCTAGATCGGGTCCAAAACCTCCATCTGGAGCCGGCAGGAGAAGAGAACGATGTTTAACTCGGTCAACCTGGGCAACTTCTGCTCGCCGTCGCGCAAGGAGAGGGGCGCTGATTTCGGCGAGCGAGGGAGCTGCGCCTCCAACCTCTATCTGCCCAGTTGCACTTACTACGTGCCCGAGTTCTCCACGGTCTCCTCCTTCCTGCCCCAGGCCCCCTCTCGACAGATCTCCTACCCCTACTCAGCCCAAGTGCCCCCGGTCCGGGAGGTCTCCTATGGCCTGGAGCCATCCGGCAAGTGGCACCACCGGAACAGCTACTCCTCCTGCTATGCGGCGGCCGACGAGCTCATGCACCGGGAGTGCCTGCCTCCTTCCACGGTCACCGAGATCCTCATGAAAAACGAAGGCTCCTACGGCGGCCACCACCACCCCAGCGCCCCGCACGCAGCCCCCGCCGGCTTCTACTCCTCAGTCAACAAGAACAGCGTCCTGCCTCAAGCCTTCGACCGTTTCTTCGACAACGCCTACTGCGGCGGCGGCGACGCGCCGGCCGAGCCCCCCTGCCCGGGCAAGGGCGAGGCCAAGGGGGAGCCTGAGGCGCCCCCGGCCTCGGGACTAGCGTCCCGGGCTGAGGCGGGTGCCGAGGCCGAGGCCGAGGAGGAAAACACGAATCCCAGCTCGTCCGGTTCAGCCCACTCGGCGGCCAAGGAGCCGGCCAAGGGAGCCGCCCCCAGTAGGTAGCAGCGGCCGGGATACAGGCGGGCAGCGCGGGAGGGAGCGGGAGAGGGAGGGCGAGAGCAGGGGGGAGGCGAGGGGAGCGGGGACGGCCTCGTGTTTTGGGTCAGTCCGATTTTATGTGGAGTTTTATAAGCATTCAAAGGATTTTATTATAACCTACAAAGCCCTCTCTCCCAACGACTCGACTTTTTACGATGGAGAAGGGGTGGGGAGGGAGGGAAAAGGGCTCTTTGGAAAAGCCGGGTGAACCCCCCTCCCCGTTATCTCCCTCGGTCTGTGAAATTTTTAAAAGCGCCACCATCGCGAGCGATATTAACTTTGATCGTGAACTTAGAAGAGCATTTAAGGAAGGATGGGGAGCCGGGCTGCCGGGGGGGTGGGACGGAGGGGAGGGGTGGAGGGGGAGAAAGGGGAGGGCGAGGGAAAGACAGGGAGAAACTCAGAGAGGGGGAGTGGTGGGGGAGAGGCAATGGAGCAGAACCTGAGACCGGAGAGGCCAGCCGGGACTCCTCTGCTTCTTTTAAAAACTATTTTTGAAATGTTCAAACTATGTGTTCGCGGGTCCTTGAGCAGAACCCCAGCCAGCCAGCCGGGGAGCCTGGCGACAGGGGGTGGGGAGAGGCGGCTCAGGGGGCTCCCTAGGCTCCAGGCCTGGGTCTCCGTGTTTCACTGCGGTCCTCGGCCTCAGCGCCGGCCTAGCCCGGTAGCTGGGCAGGCGCGGCCCCGCCGGGCGTCCTGGGGCGCCAGGGCCCCCGGAAGCGGCTCTCGGGTGGCTTTGGTGCCTGCTCGTTCGCTTCCTCCCCGCCTCCCCACTGCTCCCGCCCGATCTCACTTCTTCGCGCCTGTTCTCCGCGGTCCCCCTAGATTTGGGGGGGGGGAGGGGTGGTGGGTTCTCAGAGCCACTAGGAGGGCAGCGCAGGAAGGGGCAGAGGACAGCGGCTGGGCAGGCGCCCCCCCCCCACTCCCGGGACGCACTTGGCCCGGCTGGCTTCCTTCTCCCCCAGACTCCGTCAGCCAAGGCTCTCGCCCGAGGGGAGGGGCGCCGACCCTGCGGTGGCCGGGATCGGACGAGCCGGACCTGGCAGGGGGTCCGGGGCTTGCCCCAGCACCGCGGCCCGGGCGAGGAGAGCAGGCCGGCCCGGCGGGAGGGCTGCCTGGCGGTGGGCTGGGAGAAGGGCCGCTGAGCGCTCAGCGGGCTGGGGTCGCCCGGGTCTCACGTGTCTCTCTCCCCTCTCCTCGCACTTGCCCCCTCCCCTCCCCTCCAGACGCCCCCCGCACCCGCAAGAAGCGCTGCCCTTATTCGAAATTCCAGATCCGGGAACTCGAGCGAGAGTTTTTCTTCAACGTGTATATCAACAAAGAGAAGCGGCTGCAGCTGTCCCGGATGCTGAACCTGACGGACCGACAAGTGAAAATTTGGTTTCAGAACAGAAGAATGAAAGAAAAAAAACTAAGCAGAGACCGGCTGCAGTATTTCTCGGGAAACCCTCTGCTGTAACCGCAGACCGGGCCCTTTTGGGGGAGGGGGAGAAAAGGGGGAAATTATTTTATTTTATTTTTATTTTTTATTTTCTAACTCGCCTTCTTTCCGCGGGTGGAAAACTGGACTGTGGCCAGGGCTGGCCCCCACTGCCGTCGCCCGCACTTCTTTTTGGAACCTCCTCCACCTTCCGTCTGACTCTCGCTGTGGGACAGGGACCGAGCCTGGAAAGAGGGTGGAAGGGAAGTGTCCGACCCAAGGCGAGTGGACATAGCTGGCTCCGAGGCCAAGACTCTTTATTTAAAAGAAAACACACCTCGCGACAATGTCTTGCTGCTTGGATTGGGTGGGGGAGGGGCGAGAGTCGTGGGCGCCTGAGAGAACAATCCTTGAACCAAAAGCCTTCCCTTGCCCAAGTGAAAAGATCTGCTAAGACACCGTGTCTGCGAGGGGAGACATCTCGGGCTCCCCGCCCCTATCCCACCTAGCCCCACTGCTAGGGGGCAGCTAAATGTGATCCTGCCTTGCTGTGAAATTTCTGTACCTTCGACCTGGTGTTAGGTGTGCAAAGTCCTTGTCCTACCTCCGTCTGCGCCCAGGCCCCGCCTGAGCCTAGTTGTTCTCCCCGTGAACGTGTAGAGTCCTTTTTTGAAATTTCTTAACTGGTGCATTGAGGTTTCCTAACCTATTTCCAAACGTGCCCCACTCCATGGATTTATAGCTATATAGTCTATGCAGTTGTTACTTCCCTTTTTTTTTTTTTAAGGAAAAAAAAAAGATTGGGGTGGAGGAAGCCGTAGGGAGGTGGGATTGGGCGCCTCCCCCATGCTGGGGCCTGAATTTTTGTAAATAAATTTCACAAGCGTTGCTTTCTACCCAGAGGGGACAGGGTGGGGGGGGGGGGAGGACTCGCCTGGAATGAGATTCCAATCATCTATCTCTCTCCATGTGCGTGAGTGCGCGTGTACGTGTGCAATCCCCACCCTACTCCCGTCCCAGAGGGATTGCTGTGAATTTTTTTTTTTGGTGGCAAATAAAGATATTTCATTCTGTTCAATATTATGATTTTATTTGACCCTTTTATTAGCCCCTCTCCTCTTAAAATCCTCAGTGCTCCCAAGGCGGAGGAGGAGGAAGGCGGGGAGAGCCCAGCTGGTGAGGACAGGCTGGTGAAGTTGAGGTAGGCCGGAGCTGGTGAGCCTGCACCCTCACTCTGCTGGCTGGGGCAGAGCCTGGCGGTAGCTTCCTCCTGCTCTCAAGCTGAGGACATTACGGTGCTACTCTTAAAGCTCTCCTTTCTCACGTGCAGCCCGAGCTGCGTCCAAACTCCCAGCAACGCTTTCTGTTTAAGTACACGTTTGTTGTGGAGTTAATTGTAACCATCATCGAATTTAAATTTATAGGAATTTTCTTGGCTCCACCGCCCTCCCGCCAGATGTCTCCGTCTGTCGCAGTTAAATGTGCAGGGTTGAGGGTAGGGCTTTCATTTTTTTTTTTTCTCCATGAGAAGACTGTATTGGAATTTTTATATACAGTTTTGAAGGAGGGAGGGAAGAGGAGGAGAAACCAGCCCCCTCCCTTTCTTCACCAAGACTGGCCCCTGAGGGTGGAAAGGTAGGGCTGGGCCCCCCTCCCCTCAGGCACAAATGGCCAGGGTCCGTCCTCCAGACACAACTAGATGCTAGATTGGGGCCACCCTGATGTTTATACATTGGGTCTCCCAGAGTAGAAAGCCCCAGAGATTTGTTTTGTAAAGGGTTGGCATGAGGTGGGGTACTGGATATGGAGGTGACCCATGGGGAGATTCACCACACCCATCTATATTTGCTGCTTTTTTTTTTTTTTTGGTATAAAGATAACCACAGTCCTTTCAAGTGCTTTCAGTGGGGGCACTCTGTCAGTCTCTGCTCCAAATTCGTTATTTAGGGGCAAAGATTTGGAACTAATTCTCTCATCTTTTCCCTCTCTTTGGAAACTGTTCTTATATAAGTCAAAGAAAATGTTTTGGTCAGTACACCTCTGTGGAATGAAAGGCAAAACACCTTGAGGGTGGACAATCACATCCAGGCTCCGTCGTTGTTTTTGATGACAGGGATCCATGCAGCTTAAGTATCTGAATCTGTAATGTGTACATGTGAGTCTTCAGATGGAATTTGCAAGCTAAGGTATATAGGCAGCCCCACAATTCCCTTATGTGCCCACACACAAATATTTTAAGTCAGTGTACCTATGGTTGCACATGAGAAGGGATATTATATGTATACTTTTTGCTGTAGGATGGAGTAAACCTGACCACATGCACATTAAGGGCTTGTGTCCTCTGTGGTGTGTAACTGCTGGCAGTGTTTATGAGCATCAGCAATAATGCAACTGAGGGTCCTCTGTGTGTGTATGTATGTGTATGCGCAAGACCCCTCTAGCCATGATATTTATCCCCTAGTCGTATGAAGGAATACTGTTGGCCTGCTGGCCATGTTGCCTATAAAATAAGATGGAGATAACTCTATAGAGCAAACCTGTTTATAAGGCAAAATATTAATCTCTGAATGGATAGTGATTTTGGAGAAAAAGATTTAAAACCTACAACTACCACTTTCCTTGCAAGATGCATCCCAGGAAAGATCCCTGGCCCCAGAAGGGATTTCGGAAGGCTGGGGGTGTGGGTGTATGTGTGGGGGGTCATAGCAAAAGAAAAACAAAGGCTTCTGTGACCCGGACCCAGGAACCTGCCAGTCCCTGGCAACCCTCTAAAAAGAGAAAAAAGGGGTCTCTGTCCCCCAAACAAACCCACCTTCTGGCCCCTGGGACGTCCAACCCCCCTCGCCGGTCAGGGGCATTCTGGGCTCAGCCTCTCTGGGTAATCCCCTCCAGCCGAGGCGCTGGCCGGGAACAAAAGATCTTCGTCTAGACGCCGCCATAAAGCACCCCCCC